>NC_045559.1:148464887-148764887 GCF_009819795.1 Aythya fuligula
CCGGTAGACTGGAAGCTGGCAAATGTTGTGCCGATTTTCAAGAAGGGTCAGAAAGAAGACCCTAGCAATTACAGGCCTGTCAGTCTCACGTCAGTGCCTGGTAAAATCATGGAGAAGTTGGTTCTCGGACTTATTGAGGCGCACCTGGGGGACAAAGCAGTCATTGGTCCCAGCCAGCATGGGTTTGTGAAGGGTAGGTCCTGCCTAACTAACCTGATTTCCTTTTATGATAAGATCACCCGTATGGTGGACCAAGGGAAACCAGCTGATGTGATTTTTTTGGACTTCAGCAAGGCTTTTGACACGGTTTCCCATAGGATCCTACTGGACAAAATGTCCACCATACAGCTAAATAAAAACATCATACGATGGGTGAGCAATTGGCTAACGGGCAGGGCCCAAAGGGTTATGGTAAATGGGGCTGTGTCAGGCTGGCGGGCGGTCACCAGTGGGGTCCCTCAAGGCTCCATTTTAGGGCCGGTACTTTTCAATATTTTTATAAACGATCTGGATGTAGGAATAGAGGGTATTTTGAGCAAGTTTGCTGATGACACCAAACTTGGAGGAGTTGTGGACTCAAATGAGGGCGTAAAGGCCTTGCAGAGGGATCTGGACAGGTTGGAGAGCTGGGCGATCACCAACCGCATGAAGTTCAATAAGAGCAAGTGCCGGGTCCTGCACCTGGGACGGGGAAACCCTGGCTGCACGTACAGACTGGGCGATGAGACGCTGGAGAGCAGCCTAGAAGAGAGGGATCTGGGGGTCGTGATAGACAGCAAGTTGAATATGAGCCAGCAGTGTGCCCTGGCAGCCAGGAGGGCCAATCGTATCCTGGGGTGCATCAAGCACAGCATCGCTAGTAGGTCAAGGGAGGTGATTGTCCCGCTCTACTCTGCGCTGGTGCGGCCTCACCTCGAGTACTGTGTGCAGTTCTGGGCACCACAGTATAAAAAGGACATGAAACTGTTGGAGAGTGTCCAGAGGAGGGCTACGAAGATGGTGAAAGGCCTTGAGGGGAAGACGTACGAGGAACGGCTGAGGTCACTGGGCCTGTTCAGCCTGGAGAAGAGGAGGCTGAGGGGGGACCTCATCACAGTCTACAACTTCCTCGTAAGGGGTTGTCAAGAGGCAGGAGACCTTTTCTCCATTAACACCAGTGACAGGACCCGCGGGAACGGGGTTGAGCTGAGGCAGGGGAAATTTAGGCTGGACGTCAGGAGGGGGTTCTTCACAGAGAGGGTGGTTGCACACTGGAACAGGCTCCCCAGGGAAGTGGTCACTGCACCGAGCCTGTCTGAATTTAAGAAAAGATTGGACTGTGAACTTAGGCACATGGTCTGAACTTTTGGGTAGACCTGTGCGGTGTCAAGAGTTGGACTTGATGATCCTTAAGGGTCCCTTCCAACTCAGGATATTCTATGATTCTATGATTCTATGACTCACTCGAAATATGCTGATACGATTTCAAGATCTTGTTTACATGTAGTTAATTGATTAGGTAGCATTGAATAATTTCAGTAGGAAGAACCTTATATGAACACTATGAAGATTAAATCCTGAGTCTGAATCAGTCTAATAAGGATCTGAAAATGGGGTCTACACTGTTTATGGGAATAGCTTAACCAAAATAATACTGGTAGCTGCATAGCAAACAGAATTCCACACTCCTCACTCCACCTTCCCCATTTTGATCAGAATGCTGGGTGTCAGAAATACAGATGTCAAAAACAGTTTTACTTGCAAGACCAATTAAAAGTTTCTTTACAATGAAATAAACAATTTCAATAGAGAAAACAACAACAACAACAAAAAAGTAATTTTAAAATTGCTGGCTCTCTCTGCTCATCTGTTGCTGTACATGAAAACAGATATTTGTATTTAGTTTGAACTTTAAGGAACATGGCTGAAACATCATGGAAGCAAAAGTGATTTTGTAGAAAAATGTTACCTTTTGGTGGTCTTTGACATTATGTATTGGTTAAGAAGGATAGTGATCATATGTTTGTAATATGGAATCTTGAGTATGAATCCACAAGACAGTAATGTTGGCTATCATTAAAATCTGGGGAGAGATCATACATCTTTATTGGAGTTTAGACTGACTTCTAGTTTGCTGTGCTGTCTCCCCCAAGATGTTCACACAGAATGGCGTTAATTAGAACTCCTTTGTGCTAAAGTGTATTTAAAAAACTAAATTGTTAAAGTGTCTGCAGTGGGCAAATTTATGTGGTGCTTGCACACACAGAGCAGTCTCTAACATTCTTTAAGGTGAATTTTCACTATAAAAAGTTTGTGCTCCTAAAACTGCAGCTAATAAAAATTTGCTATTTTTAGAACAAGAGGACTATAAATAAATAAGGCATAATCACCACATCATATGAAATTCAAGTACATCTTTCTTGGCTTACAATCTTCTAAAAAACTACAGATATTCAGCTAAAATCTGTTGTTGTTGTCCTAAATATATTCCTTTGTTAAATTTATACTGCTAGCCTTTTTGGATATTGACAGCCTATTATTTTTCATATGTGTCATCTTCATCCAAGAAACTGAAAGAACAACTAATTATATCCTTTGCAAACGATTATAGCAGAATAGCTTTTGTTCACTAAAATTCTTAAGACTATTCATCACGAATGCAGAATTCACTAGGACTTTTGTTGTTTTTAATGTACAGCCACTTCAGTGGCATGTGAAGTTTGGCATTTGAAGCTAATTGTATACTTTGCTTTGGAGGCTGTAAATTCAACCAGTCTGCCTAGCTGCATTGAATTTGTTCATATGTCTTAATTGATCATTTTGCAGAAGGTTTTTGTGTGTTATTTAGGGGTGATCAACATTGACACTATTATCTTTAAAGGCTGCCCATCCAGGTTTTTAAAAGGCAATGGCAGTATCCAATTAAAATGAAGGTCAGTAAAATAAAACTTTTAATAAAAGTATAACATCTGGGGGGTCTGTTTTACACTTAAAAATTTACAATGATTTAAAAAAAAAAAACAAGGGACATAAAAGCAATGCATTTTTCTGTGTTACTGAAAAAAAAAAAAATCATAAGTAAATGTCCTGGTTTCAGTTAGAACAGAGTTAATTCTCTTCCTAGTAGCTGGTAGAATGCTATGTTTTGGCTTAGGATGAGAAGAGTGCTGATAACACCCCGATGTTTTAATTGTTGCAGAGCAGTGCTTATACTAAGCCAAGGACATCTCAGCTTCTTGCTCTGTCCTGCCAACAGGCAGGCTGGGGGTTCAGCAAGAACTGGGAGGGGACAGACCCAGGACAGCTGACCCAAACTAGCCAAAGGGGTATTCCATACCATCTGACGTCATGCTAAACAATATATAGGGGTGGCTAGCCGGGGGAGGGGGGCCGGACTGCTCGGGGTTAGGATGGGCATCGGTCAGCAGGTGGTGAGCAATTGCATTGTGCATTACTTGTTTGTACACATTATTACTATTAGTATTATTATCACCATTGTATTATTTTTGTTATTATTATTATTTTCTTGTCTTATTAAACTGTCTTTATCTCAACTCACGGGCTTCACTTTCCATTTCTCTTCCCCGTCCCAGAGAGGGAGGGGGGAGGGTGAGCGAACGGCTGTGTGGTGTTTAGCTGCCAGCCAGGTTAAACCACGACTGTAAATTACTGAAGTGTAAGAGAATACATCTTCAAAAGTGGAATACAGGTATTTGTTATATGAAAAATTAATAATGAAAAAATATAACGAGTAACAAAGCATATGCAGATCTAGATCTTCAATGGAAGAAATCATTACACATATTGGACTGGTTAGTCTGTTTAATAGTTTGTATATTTTAAATTGGCATGTACCAGTAAAGGTTGTTTGGAAAAAAAAAAGGTTTCAACAATGTCTCTATTAATGATCAGGTTGGTAGGGCATAGCGCACCACCAACAAGTTTTCTGATGACAGAAAACTGGGAGGAGTGATACATAAACCAGAAGGTTTCAAAGTAACCTCGACATTCTGAAGAAATTGGTTGACAGAAACCTTCTGAATTTAAAAAATCAGGAGGTATAAAGTCCTGCACATTAGGAGGAATAAACCCAGGTACCACTGCATGCTGGGGGTTGAATGGAAAGCAGCTTTGTAAGAAAGGTCAATACTATTGACTGGGTGTCAATACTAAGTTGACCATGACCCAGCAATGAGCCCCTGCTGCAAAGAAGGCCAACATCTTCCTGCGCTTCATTAGGAAGAGTGTTGACAGCAGATGGAGGGAGGTGATCCTTTCTCTCTACTCAGCATTGATGAGGCTGCACCTTGAGTCTTGTATCTGGTTCTGGCCCCCTGAGTACAAGAGATATGGGTATACTGGAGGGAATTCAATTAAGGGTCACAGATATGATAAAGGGACTGAAGCATTTGAGGAAATGCTGAGGGAACTGGGACTGTTCTGCCTGGAAAAGAGAAGGTTCAGAGGTGATCTTATCCATACACGCAAATACCTGAGGTAGAGGTGAAAGGCTCTTTCCAGTGGTGCTCAGTGAGAGGACAAGAATCAATGGGCACAGACTGGAACATGGGAAGTTGTGGTGTCTTCCTCCATGGAAACCTTCAAAAGCTATCTAGAGATATCTTGACAACCTGCTGTAGGTGGCCTTGCATGAGCAGGGAGGTTGAACCAGATGACCTCCAGAGGTCCATTCCAACCTCAGACATTTCATGATTCTGTGATTTTCGTATAATGATGCTATGTAGTTTATCTTCTGTTCCTTGTATGTTCTCCTAAAAGCTTCAGATTTCTGTATTCTACCTAAATAGTTCAGAAGAAAAAAGTACAGTTTTCTGATCATTTTTACATAATCATTATCTAATGAATCTAAAATGATTTTAAACTCTGATAAGCAACTTTAGTTGACTCTTTTTATCAGCAACTATTGGAACTATCAGCAACTATCTATGCACTTATCTGGGACACTGACAAAAAAAAAAAAAAAAAAAAAAAAAAAAAAGATAGTCCCATGTAGCCCATGTAGTGTGATCTGTGAATAAATACATGCTTACATGCTTAGACTTGCCAGTTTACCACAGGTAAGGCACAGGTTTGCCACTTTACAGGTTTGCCAGAAAGATCTCTTACACTCTGTAATATTCAACAATTGTAAAATGTAATGTATAATTACTGTTTCTTTTGTCACTTTGAATGTATTTTTTTTTTTTCTGTTTAAAAAGTTATTTTCATTGGCTTTCATATCACTAATCTACATAAAGCTTTGCACTTTGAAAATAGCAAATCTATGACTTTTTATTATAGGTCTTAGAAGATACTGTAGGCTGACGTTTTGACACATTGCTTGCATACAAATCACTGAAATATTATTAGCATTCTTTGTGGTTTTATATGCTCTCGGCTATATTTGTTTTCTTTGAGTAGTACTCTCCTAGTAGTTCATTACATACTGAACTGCTTCATTTGAAAATGTGTGAAAAGGGGGTACATGAAGTTATTTGTCCTGTGCTGCTATTTCTAGCTCTGTAAATCAAGTTGTTTATCATACCTAGAGGATTCAGGTCAAAACCTGTGCTGAAACTGTGGTAAACAGTGTGCTGAAATTGGCATTTTAAGACAGAGAAAAGTGTCTTTTCTGAAAAGAATCCAACCTTTAAGTGTAGCCAGTGAATGTAAATATATGTGACATTTATACTCACGTGCAAATCTTCTGCAGAGATTTGTATACACCTCTCCAAATAGTCTGAAATGAAGTATCTACTAATTTTAATTACAAAGTAAAAAATTAGCAGACCAAGATACCAGCATAGACAGAAAGTTGGTCTTAACTTGTTGGCAAAATCCAACGCTCTTAAGGTGTTAACTGAATTGTGCTACTCCAGTTGGTAGGAAAGAGAACCCATGGTGCCATACTTATTAAGTGGAAGACCTGTTAATTTGCTCAGCTGTCTGGTTAAATGAAAGAAAAGGCAGGTTTAAAAATAAATAAATCTACAAATTAACAAAAACATTTCAGATGTTTTTGTTAACATCATATTGTTAACATCCCTTGAAATTGTCATCTTTATCATATAAATGTTTTAGAACACATTTAGCTCTATTGCATATTTCTTAATTCATCTGATCTATTCTAGATAACCAAGAATAAGCTGAACCACATCCTATATGTGTTTTGCCTTTCCACATAGTAAAACAGAAGAATAGGACTTCTGACTCACATACAGAGGTTGAAAGAGGTTGACTTTGCTGCTTCATTAGATGCATTTCATGCTGGTGTCCCAATATACTCACATAAAATCGAAAAATAAGTCTATTAAGTAAAAAAATTTTGCCAAGATTCAGTTACCATAAGTAGCAGAGAATATATACAGAGATTGCACAGAGGTATGGGAATTTTTATTTATTTTATTTATTTTTTATTTTTTTATTTTTTAAATTGCAGGATGTAGCTTTTTTAATAAGAGGGCTTTATTTATTATTTTTTTAGATGTCTTTTAAAATTTAAATAAACAAAAAGTGTCTATAGATAAAAGGGGTAGGAGTCAGATTCAGACTCCAAAAATAGACAAAGTAGATTTGTTTTTGGTGTTGTATTTAGAATAAAAACAGATGTTAAAACAACAACATAACATGTTTGACACTAGGTACTGTTATTGATAATATTAATGGTCTCTGAAGGACAGAGTGATAATTAAACAAGGTCTTTATCATCTAGATGGATGGTAATTGTTGAGAAAGATTCTGAGAATGGTGAGAAGACAGTGCTAATCGGTATACAAAGAAAATATATAGGAAAACATTTGCAGTTGCAGGCAACTAAAATAGAATTAATATTTACCAGAATGAGTAGATCAGCTGAAGTTTGCCTACAACAAAATTCCATAAGTTTGTTCAAAAACAGTTGGTCATGTCAAACTCATCTCTGTTTGGTGGTGTAAGTAATTTAGTTTAAGGGCCTGTGTACTAGAAGCAAATAAAGTTATACTAGGATTAAATATTTGTTATGCCTTGTCATCCCACTAGATTTGCACTGCAGACAAGTACAGAAGATACTTCTAATGTGCCACATGGGTGAAAGAAGAGCAAATTTGTTAAACCAAGGAGGCAAAAAAGAAGAAAGATAGCAAAGATATTGTTAAGGCAGGAAAAACAGATTTGCCAAGCCTCTTTCAAATATATATTGTGACATAAAAGTTTCAGGTAGGATTTTTATGGCCATGTGACTAATCTGGAAGACATTAATGACTTGAGAGTACTTTTCCACCAAATATTCCACTTAGCATTTGCTCCTTTATGACCTCTTTTTTTTCTGACTTAATTATGATATAAGGTCGGAATTCTGCTGAAAAAAATTGAATAAAATTGTTGACAAATGTAATAAACGGCTCATTCTTCAAAATAGGACTATAATCAAAGTTTACAATTTATTAAAGGAATAGAGGTAAGCAAACAGTGCTGGGTGCGCCGGGAGTCTCTGCTCCACCAAGACGCACACCAGTTACATCAAGCAGCTGATTTTTATGCTCCTAGGCTAATACATATTCATTACTACTTCTAAAAAGCAGGGTTATTATAATTAGTTTCTGGAATCCAAACCCTCCTACTGGAGCATGAGTATCAGTCTCTGGTGGTCTCTCTGGGGGTCTCTCATGCTGAAGGCTCATAGTCTTCCTCCCTCTTGTCCTTCTCCTTTGTCCAACTTGGCTGTATGTCAGAGACTTGTGCAGTGTCCCCTGCAAGCTTTGTCTTTTAGTTGTTCAGCTTTCCCCGTCTCCTTAATCTCCTGGCCATATATCAGAGACTTGCATAGTGTCCCATGCAATAGTCATAATAGTTAGCAGTTATTCTGAACCCCCCCAGATATCAGAGACTTCAAGGAAAAGCCTACAAATATATTTTCCTTCAAGCTCTCTATTGACACAAATTTCTAAAACATTCCTTTGCAAGATACAAGAACTGTATACATTAACCACTCTGTTTTTCTTAGACTTGTGGCTATACAAAGGTATGTAAGACAGAAGGTCACATTCATCATACCATGCGGCCATAGCATTGTTCCATATTGACACAAATCAGATGAACATATTTTGCAACAAATAAGGAAGTAATATTGAAGATTAGAGAATAGGTAAAATTATTTCTTTAATTCTTCATGGACTTAACACTTGACACAATGATAAAAAGCCAATTAGAATGTATTAATTACTTAATTTGAAAACTATCATGTATTTTAAAATCTGTGTTAGTATCAATTAAACAGAGACTTATTATTATTATTTTTTTAATACCAAAGTAGTTTCTGTTTCCAACTCATATATTTAGAAAATGTATATATTTTGAAGGAAAAAAAAAAAAAGGAATATTTAAGAAAAAAAAAAGTCAGTTGCAGTTTTCAGCAGTTTTCATTTTGTTATCAGCACAAAAATACATGTATTTAAAAATATTTTATCTCAAGAAAATATCCAATTTATGTTCCACTACTTTATTACTCTCTGTGCTAAGTGTCCAAGCTAAACAATGGTCAAATAATTATTTATTTTTCATGGGCAGAAACTCTTCAAAGGAGATTGCGATTAGCAGCCAAAGCAGGATTATGATGACTCCACCATAGTTTTGTGAAGGATGTAAATGTGTCTTTTTGTGGCTCCTCCAAATGACCCAGGAATATCATTCAATTTCGTTATTCCAAATCAGAACATAAAAGTTTCAAAACCAAAACCAAACAAACAATAACCGGAATGTCCAATATTGAGAATCATTAACACAACTCTGACATTAAATTAAAATTAAATTTAAACATTAAAAAAAAAGATCTGACATTAAATTAGAATTTCAAATTTACAAGGAATTGCTATAAAGAGCGAAAATTACAAAATAGATTATTTGTCTCAACAGGATCATTAAAAAAAAAAGTCTTCTATTTTATTTTTTTTTTTCTCCTTTATATAAGTGAGAGCTACATTTGACTATAAATAAATAACAAATCATCATTAGGGCGACGAAGCTGGTGAGGGGCCTGGAGAACAAGTCCTACGAGGAGCGGCTGAGGGAGCTGGGCTTGTTCAGCCTGGAGAAGAGGAGGCTCAGGGGTGACCTTATCGCTCTTTTTAGGTACCTCAAGGGAGGCTGTAGCGAGGTGGGGGTTGGCCTGTTCTCCCACGTGCCTGGTGACAGGACGAGGGGGAATAGGCTTAAGTTGAGCCAGGGGAGTTTTAGGTTAGATGTTAGGAAGAACTTCTTCACTGAAAGGGTTGTGAGGCACTGGAACAGGCTGCCCAGGGAAGTGTGGAGTCACCATCCCTGGAAGTCTTCAAAAGACGTTTAGATGTAGAGCTTAGTGATATGGTTTAGTGGAGGGCTGTTAGCGTTAGGTTGGAGGTTGGACTCGATGACCTTGAGGTCTCTTCCAACCTAGGAAATTCTGTGATTCTGTGATCACTACTAAATGTCCAGAGGTGTGTCTGCCTAGTGTGTCTTAAACCATCACTAGAAAATCAGCTGCAATACATACATAAATATATGTGGATGTTGAATGTGGAAACATGAACAGTGTTTAACTGCTTGTTAGTGCACATTTAGAGAACAGTGTGGATAGTTGGGACAGCAAGCTGGAAATGTTAGCAAAATTCATGACAAGTCTTCTATCAAAGTGGAGTGTACACAGGTCTGGAAATATGTTTTGCTAGTGGGCACTCCAGAGGTTGTATTGTTAATGGTAAGCACACTTGGCCCATTTGTGAGAAAACATTCCTCAATTTGTCACATTGCTGTATTTATTTCCATGAAGGGGGGAGAGAAAAAAAAATAATAAATATATATATATATATACACATATATATATGTATATATTCCAAGTGAACTGAAAGTTAGCGAAATGTCAAAAAAAGCTGTCAGAACTATTATTTTGCATGCATTTGAATGGAATATCTACTTTTTTATTATGTGTTATAATTAGTGTGTGTTTTGTGCTCTTTCCTTTTCCCTTCAAGGAAAAGGAAAGCTCCCCTCCCCCCCCACCCCCACTCCCCCAAACTATTTTTCTTCAAATATATTTCTGTCTGTAAGAAAAAATCTGGAAGTGTCTAGGCTCTGTTAAACCTGCACTGATTAACATTGAAGAAATGTACAGATCTATTTAATTTTAAAAAATCTTTTTCATATTTATTATGTCTGAAGCAGTTTTCAAGCCCGGCAAAAGTTGTCATTTAATTCACAGGATCATAAACTGGTTAAGGTTGGAAGGGGCTTCTGGATTGGCTCCAGGGCCGACGCATTCTGCAGCGGAACAGAAGATTGCAGCAGACAGGGATTTTCCTGCATCAAGGCCCCTTTGAGGCAGCCAAGGGAGCCACCAGGACCTGGCAGTCCTCATGAGGGTGGCTGGTGAGGCTTGGGTAGAGCCAGCAGCCCTCTCTCTTCCTTAAAAAAGGCAGTCCCTAGGGAGTGTGAGTCACCAGGATCAAGGCAAATAAACCAAGAGTCAGTCAGGGCATGGTGCAGCAGTTTGTGAGGCAGGGTTCTCAAGGAGGGAGAACAGGGAGGTTGAGTAGGGTTAGTCATATTTGTGTTCTTGGAAGGACCTTCTACTGAAGAAATAGTGTCCACCCCTCGAACCTGTCAGTCTGCAGCTGAAACCCAGATGACCCCAAAGACCCACCCCTTCCTACTTTTTCAATTAGAATCAAGTGAAGCTGTAACAATGAAACTCCAAAATATCAAAAAGGATTTTATGTCCCTTGGAAAGAAGTTGTAGGGATCAGGAATGCAAGTAGTGTTCTCTGTCCTCCCAACTGTTGACTGGGACTGAAGAAGGAGACAAACAGGCCGAGTGAATGACTGGCTGCGAGGCCGGTGCCATGATTTGGGTTTTGGATTCTATCTCCTTGGACACACTTTTGAGAGACCAGGCATGCTGATGTCGGATGGTGCTCAGCTGAGCAAGTGGGGCAAGAATGTTCTGGGCAGTAAGCTGTCTAGGTTTATTAGGAGGGCTTTAAACTAGATGCTGTTGGGGGGAGGGGATGCACCTCTGAGTGAAAGCATACCTGAGAACACTATCACTCTAAGTAATGGTAGGGAAATACTTGTGAACTCCAGTGCAATCAGGAAGGGTTCTGGAAATGTGATACAACTGGTAGCTGAGCTGAGGTGGCTCTACACCAATGCACACAGCATGGGAAACAAGCAGGAAGAGTTGGAAACCACCATTAGACAAATGTGACCTGATTGCTAGCATGGAAATGTGGTGGGATGCATCACATAACTGGAACACTGGAATAGATGGCTACAGGCTCCTCAGAAGAGATGGGAAAGGAAGGGAGGGGGTGTTGCCCTCTACATTAGGGAAGGGATTGACTGTGAAGAGATGCCTCTGAGAAACAGCCATGGACAGGCATTGTACATACATGTGTGTATATATACGCAAGATATATATGAAATATATCTTACTACCAAATTATATTTTAAGGTCTCTTTGTCTAGCTCATGGAAGGAAGGGGTATTATGACATTTGATTGAGAACATCTATATTTTTGTCTTGCCTCAAGTTACCCTCTGCAAGCAACACTTTGTCAACAAGAAATGATCTAATTTCAGCATGTAACATACCTGGTATGAGTGTTCTGCAAAATGTCAAGCAAGTCCTAAATATGGGGACTGCTGGACTTGAATCTGGCCAAGTTCAGTCACTGGCCTGCTTTTAAATCAAATATATTAGAGGCTCAGACTTGAACCTTGTTTCTTCAGATAATACCTATCCAAAAATAAAGCAGAGTTTTAAGGCTAGATTTATACACATGAATGATTCAGGGAAAAATGAAAGCACAGGTGAATGAATTATGATACAAGCAGAATAGTGGTTTCTGTAGCAGCAGAAATTTATTTCTTACTCTTTTCACTGTCATTTTCATCACTATCATAAAGTAGTAAAGTAGACTTCTGATTGAGGATTATGAAGCATACTCTGAAAAAAAAGTCAAGTGGCAACTGGGAAGTCTCATCTGGAATGAAAGTGTGCGCTCCTCCCATTTCCCCCTGGAGTGAAAGGGATAAAACACTTTATGGAGGCATGATACTCAAGGCCTTGTAACAGTCCCATGTGTGTGCAGTCAAGTGCTGAACTCCACAAAAACAAACTATGTGCCAACTATCGGTCACATTTGATTTCCTCAGCCCCTTTTAAAACAGGACTGCTTAATTATGGTGACTCCGTCTCAGAGCGGGCCCTCTGCCCATGCAGAGAATGCAGTTGGATTTTTCCTTAAGTACACATAATGTTCTTGAACCTGATCCTGATTTTCTGAATAGCAGATCAACTTCTGTAGAAAGCATGTTCATACATGTTAGTGTTTCCTCTGGGGCTTTATTCATTTTGTCATTATTAATTTGAGGCAGACGTTTTATGTAGGTGAGATAAACTGATACTTTTATTTCTAAAACCACTTGTGAAAAAATAGATGTAAGAATATGCAAAAATTTGTGTAAAGAAGTACTGGAAAAATATTTAGGAACCAATCAGCTAGTCAGTTCCAACATGTTAGTTGACACTGAGCTTAACGTTCTACAGAAAAAGAGTACTGATTGTCAAAATTATGTGTCTGTTATGAACCTACATTACTACACTGTAATGAACTTGCCAGGAATGGCTAGGCTTAGAAGATTGCCTACATATGTACAACTTAGAGACTGAGGATGAAGAATTTTTAAAATATGTTTAAATATATGTTTATATGCAAATATATATATATTATATTATATATATATATATTAATTTACATTAATATATATAATTTTTCTCATCCCTCAGTCATATAATGCTTTTAACTTGCTATTTATGAAATAATGATTTAAGTATTCCTATTTCTTAGTATCTAACTGGTATTAACAATTTTCTTCAACAAAAAATAAAGATACCTTTGTGTGAATTTAAAATTTAAACAAAATTGAGTTTTAAACTGTAATATATATCACCGTTGAAACAAAATAAAGCAAAAACAAACAAACAAACAAACAAAAACAAACAACAAAAAGAAAACATTTTTTTCATGGAAGAATGGACGTGTTTTTCAAACCATCCTATCTAATCACAAAAAAAAAATAATAATAATAATAAAAAAATGATATAATGAGAAGCAGGGAATGAGGGAGAAGCCTGTGATTTAAAGCAATAAAATTTCATAAAAATAAAAAATAAAAAATGAAATCAATGTATTAATTACAAGAAGTTCCTTAGACTTGGTAGAAATTTTTGAATGAGCTGAATGACATGTAAATCTCTTTTTTTCTTTCCACAACTAATCAGGAAGAATTTGAGTTGTCCTGCAACCTGAGGAATTTAAGCAAGAATCATCTAATCATAGAAAATCATAGAACGGCTTAGATTGAAAGGATCCTTTAAAGACCATCAGGAACTTTTAAAGGTCATTTAGTCCATGGACAGGGACATCTCTCACTAGACCAGGTTGCTCAAAGCCCCATCCAAACTGGTCTTGAACAGCTTCAGATATGGGGCATCCACGGTTTCTCTGGCCAACCTGTTCCAGTGCCTCACTACCCTCAAAGTAAATAATTTCTTCCTAATATCTAATCAAAACCTACCTCTTTTAGTTTAAAAGGATAACCCTTTTTCCTATCACTTCATGCATTATAAAATGTCACAGAATCACAGAATGGCAGGGGTTTGAAGGGAGCTCTGGAGATCAGTGATTCCATCACCCCTGCTAAAAGCAGGTTCCTTACAATAGGTTGAGAACGAAGGCATCCAGGTGGATCTTGAATACATGTAACTCTTTCCATGTTTCTTATACACTCTGTTTAAGCAATGAAAGGCTGCAGTAAGGAGAGAGCCCTCTCTTCTCCAGGTGGAACAACCCCCACTCTCCCAGCTTTTCTTCATAGGAGAGGTGCTCCAGCCCTTTGATCATCTTTGTGGCCTTTCTCCAGGCACTCTCTAACAGGTCCACATCTTTCTTGTGCCTGGGGCCCCAGCAGAAGTGGGGCATAGTTTGGGTAGAGTTTCACAAGAACAGAGTAGAGGGGGAAAATCACTTCCCTTGACCTGCTGGACACTTAATGCAGCCCAGGATACGATTTATGGGCTGCAAGGCCACACTGCCAGCTCATGTCCAGGTCCTTCATTTGTCAGCACCTGAAGTCCCTCTGGGCAGAACTGCTCTTAATCTGTTCACCCCTCATTCTGTCCTGATGCTCGGGTTTGCCCCAACACAGGTGCAGCACCTTGTACTTAGTTTTGTTGAACTTCATGAAGTTTATATAGGCCCATCTCTCTAGCCTGTGAAGGACCCTTGGGCTGGCATCCCTTCCTTCTGCTGTGTCAAAGGAAGCCATTACTTTGCTGACTAATGTTTAGTGTATATCGTAAATAAACAGCAATGAAAGGAAGAACATGGCTAAACACCACGTCCTGTACTTTGGCCACAAAAACCCCATGGAGCACTAGAGGCTTGGGGCAGAGTGGCTGGAAAGCTGTGCAGAGGAAGAGGATCTGGGGGTGGTGATCGATGCTCGCCTGCACATGAGCAGGCAGTGTGCCCAAGCGGCCAAGTAGGCCAATGGCATCCTGGTTTGTATTAGGAATAGTGTAGCCAGCAGGACCAGGGAGCTGATTGTTCCCCTGTACTCTGCTCTGGAGAGGTTGCACCTCAAGTACAGTGTTCAGTTTTTGGGCTGCTCACTGCAAGAAGGATATTGGGGCCCTGGAGTGTGTCCAGAGAAGGTCTATGAAGCTGGTGAAGGGCTTGGAACACAAGTCCTATGGGAGTGGCTCAGGGGAACTGGGGTTGATTAGTCCAGAGAAGAGAAGGCTTAGGGGAGACCTGGTTGCTCTCTACAGCTACCTGAAAGGAAGGTGTGGGGAGCTGGGGGTTGGTCTCTTCTCACAGGTAACTAGCAATAGGACTAAAGGGAATGGCCTCAAGTTGTGCCAGAGAAGGTTTAGATCGGAAATTTGGAGACATTTCTCCAAAAGAGTAGTCAGGCATTGTAATGGGGTGCCCAGGGAAGTGGAGGCATCACTGTCCCTGGGGTGTTCAAGGAAAGGTTGGACGTGGTGCTTAGGGACATGACCAGAGATAAATGGCATAGAAGGTTGATGTGACTGGTAAAAGAGAAAGAACAGAGGGAAAAGTGGTGTAATTTAAGAAACAGATACATAGAATGACTTTACTTTATCTTCCTCTTCTTTTTCTCTTTCCTCCATTCTGATACAGACAGGGTTTTTCTATGCAGCAGTGTAAATTACAATAGCTTCAGTCTGAGAGATACATTGTGACTAGTCATGTGAGAATGCAAAAGCACATGGGCACTGGAATGCACCCTATAGAGAGTACTATAGGGATTATATGGACTAAATGGGGGATGGATCATCACCTGAGAAGTGCAGGAAAGAGAAGGAAATGTTGCTGACATGAGGGGAAGACCATAAAATAGACAAACACCTTGCATGTTGAACAGTGTTTTTGCAGCTCTGAGTCAACTTTCAGAAGGTCATCTTTGTCTTTCCTTAATGGGGTTCACAATTATGATTCTGTATTTTTTTTACACAAAAGGTATGCTTTTTAGCAAGTATCCCAGTATTGACCATTTAAAGTTTCAGCACTTCTTGTTATGATGCCAATTTCTTCATTTGAGATCTAAAAAACCATCAGCTGGATTTGAAATAATGGAATTACAGTGTGTATGGTTAGGCTACATTCTGTAGTGCTTTACATTTGCAGTTCTGGCAGAACTGATTTCACCCCTCTGGCTGTCTAAATTTTTTTTTTGCTTAATTTTTCTTGTTGTATTTCCCAAATTTGCTGGGGAAAAACAAACAAACAAACAAATAAACAACAAAAAAAATATTATTCTTTAGTTGAAGCTCAATGGCAGTACAAACAAATGTAGTTTAATAAGTGGTCATTTTCACTTAACCTAAGAAATCAAAAAGTCAGTTATCTAGTTTTCTGTAGTGAACAGAGAATAATGATTATTCCAGAAGACAATTCATAATATCTTAAGATAATTTGGATTATTTACTCTAAGACAAAGAAGGAATTTAAAAGATTTGGATTGAAAGATGCAATGAATCTTAGTATTTGTAATTTGAATCTCAGAAAACATTAAAGGCTTTTAATATTTATATGGGAAATAGGAAATAAATGTGTGTGTGTGTACTGTTCTTTAGCTGTAAATTAAGTGCATGAAAACTTGTGCCTCTAGACAAAGGTGTGTGATGACCACTTTTATTCATCCTGCAAAATTAATTTTATTTGCCTAATCCTAGTTCAGACATCAATTCAGAAGAAAATGTATTGTAGGAGTATACAATTCTTTTGCTGAAAAGGGAAAATGCAGAGAGATACAGAGACATATTTAATAATTTTGTAGTTGCAATGACATTTCTGTCTAAAGTTTGAATCCTCTAATTTTTATGACGCTTATATGAAACTTTTTGGCAATTGCGGATTAAGGTACAACAAGAAGGCAAGGAAAATGTAATATTATTTTATGTTAAAACTCTAAAAATTAAAATTCAGAAAACCTTTCTGTCTTGGGAAGAAATGTGCCATTTTGAGGGTTGAGATCAAAGTATGAAGTATTTATATGAAGTTTTATATGAAGTATAAAACTGGAAATTCTTTTCCAATTTTAAATGATATTTCCAATATCATTCAGAACTGCAGTATTTATTACTGACTTCACTTCAATGGAATTTTGCCTCCTGGAACACATTGCCTTTCCATTTGGGTAATATCCTTGCCATTGGCTTCATGGAACAAGAATTTTTGCTGCCCTAAAAAAGACGGTGTAAGATATGAATAGTCCTGCCCACACAGTACCAGCTGTCTCTGTAGGAATTGTGAATAACCTGCTGACTAGACTTTGGAATCCTCTGCCTAAGTACCTATAGCAATTAAATATTAATGCTGATTGTTGTTATTGTTGTTGTTTGTTGTTGTTTTGGTTTGGAAGCTCTTATGTAGCTAAAAAGACTTTCCAACATAAATTTAGTAGAAGACAGAAATTATGTATCTTGGTGGGGCCTGCTGTAGTGCACTATGGCATGTGATGAGCTAAAAAGTTTTACCACGTCTTTTTTTTTTTTTTTTTTTTTTTTCTCTATCAACATTGCAGCTGGACTTGCCCCTTCTTCCTGGATGACTTCAATAAAAATTAAACACAGCTTGGTAAGGTCTTAATTTTTTATTTTGAGAAGTAAATAAAAAATAAAAATCTATATCTCTTGTTCTTTCCAGCAGCTCTATCAGAAAGTCTGAACCTTTCAAATGTTAACCGTAGTGTACTAAAATATCCAGCCTTATGGTAAAGTTTAGATTCTATAGACTTTTCCATATGGCATAGTAATTGTGTAGATATTTAATGCATTTGTACACCCACACATGAATACATAATGTAAATAAATATAAAACTGCTCTTAGTAGAGAAAACAACAGTCAAATTGTAATCTTAATGTCTAGATTTTTTTTTCAAACATATAATAGAAAGGAGGAAAAAAAAAATAAAAGCACTTCGTTAAAATTAATATATAACAAAATATAATCCATTTAATTTCTTCCCAAATTTCAAATTTGTGTGGGGCATTTAGTACATAAAATCCGCTAATTGATATGTCTCTCATAAAACAATCACAAGAGATAAATGTCTCAATATAATGCAAGTACTGCAGTTATGTTAAGGATTGTTAATTTACTGAGGCATGGACAAGATGAGGTATGTTGCTTTTGTTAATATAGTTGAAATGTGTAAGCAGTCTAATGCGTTTGTTTTCTTCTAATATCTCTACTTCAGTGCAGATGGTAGTGTCAAACTCGCAGAAATTGCTGTAGAATTTCTTGATCAGCAGACAGACAATAGAGCAATAGTAGAAAGACCTTTTAAATTCAGAATATTGTTTTACTCTTACAATGATTTCAGTACTATAACAACTTCATAAGCTAGAAGTGATAAATATTCATGTCTATTAAATATATTCATTTAGTAGTAGAATTATCATAGTGAGGGAAATTATGTAGTCAATTTCTTCTGGAATCAGTGGTAGGTTTTAAGTGAACAAAGATTGTATGACTTGGCCTCTGTATTTAGCAAGATAAATAGCCTGTGCTCAGCACAATACCACTTTTTGGTGCTTCAGTGATTCCATTTCTCTTTCCCCCATACAAGAAAAAAAAATATTTCTTCTACTGAGGTCAGCTTACTCTTGTGTTTTTCTCACCAAGAACCATCTTTTTTAAGGGTTTACACCTGTGTCACAGGTGCTCCAACAGTAGTAAGTTTGGGCTTAAAATCATTTACTCCTTCTGAGAGCCTAATTGGGTTATGAAGGGTTTAGAAATTGTCTATTGCTTGCAATCATTTTGACTGGAACTGATATAAGAGGATCAGTTTCAGCAACAGTTGACTATAACAGGTAGACTTTGGTAGGAGTACATGAAGAAAATGTGTAGAACCATAAAATAGGAAATGTCTTACAGATGCTTGCAGTCCCTGATTACTTTTCCCTGACACTTTCTTCACAAAGTCAGGCTAATAACTAATGGCTGGAAGATGCCAGGTACTACATTACAAAAGGATTTAATTCTTGGTCTTTTTATGTATGTATGTATTTATTTATTTATTTTGTGTGTGTCTGTGTCTCTGTGTGAGTCTGTGTATGTCTGTGTGATATAAAATTGCTTTTATCTTGGAAAAAATCTTAAAGTAAAATCCTTTCCTTGCATAATAAGCATATTGCAAGTAGTGTAGAGTCATCAGACACAATATTTTTCAAGCTTTTAATGCTAGAGATTGAAAAAATTTTAGCACTCATTGAGCTCTGAGCCAAATAAATCAGTATTCAAATACACAGATGTACTATTGTGGGAGGCAGGTAGCAGAATTAAACTCTCCATTGTCTAGATATATTTACCCACCTCTACATATTAGGTCTGTGGAACACACATTATTTTGAAAGCACAGCTATCTAAAGTCTGTAGAAAATTTAAATTAGCTGTTATATATTCAGGAGAATATTGGCAGATAGTAACTATAAAAAACATAATTAATGTTCCCAAAAGAGTTTTAAATGAGATGTTTTCAACTCTTTAGTAATCTGTGCAAGCTATTGAAAGTAATATGTGATAAATTTAATTCTGCCTGCTTGAAGATACATGTTTAATACTTGCAGAAGGCTCTGCCCTGCGTTTTGAATGATGTCTAGGAAGAAATTAGTGATGTTACGGAACTGTGCAACATCCACAATCAGAATTTCATTATATTTTTAAGGACTCCTGGTACACCTGATATATGAAATTTATTTTCATATTTGCATTTATGAAAGGTTCATTTCAACCAAAAAGTGTCCACATAGGATCATATGTTTTTGTGGATCCTTTTCCACTCTTTATTATATCTTCTAAAGGGTAATAGTATAATGTTTTCTTAAAAAGTTATACTGAGTGTTTCTTTATTTTATTTTATTTATTTAATTTTATTTTTTAATTTATTTTTGTGATGACCTTTGGCGTTGTTCTTTTGAAAGCTTGTGATATTTCCTAGTGCTAACAGCAAGGAACAAAGCTAGGGAGAACTCCACAATGGCAAGCATCAGCAGCAGAATGAAAGAGTGCCAGAGGGCCTGTCTTAGGATCCAATCTGTTCAGAGAAGAGATAGCAAACTGATGTTGCCAATTTACATACCTTAGCTTTGCTGTGAGTCATGGAGTGCAGAACTGTGTCTGGTGAGAGCTGCATCATAAGAATATTTATCTCAATGTAGTAAGTACAGAGACTTAAACAACACATATGCACAAAAAAAACCCACCCTAGGAACAACATGATTAGAAATACAAAAAAATATGTCAACGGTACAACTGATGAAAGACTTGTAGTATAACCCAACCTTTCGATGGAAAAGTGAAAACTAAAGCCTGTCTGCATTTTAAAGTAAAGATATAAAGCACATATGCTTTGTGCATTCTATTATTGTTTTACTGAAGCAGTTTTGAAGTGTCTTGTATAAATGACGATACAATAAAGGCAGGAAACTAGCTGTCAGTGGTATCGAAGTGCAAATTTTTTTTTCTCTCTCTTTTTTCTCTCTCTCTTTTTTTAATTATTTTTTTCTTCTTCTTCTTTTTTTTTTTTTTTAATAAAAAATGATTGAACAATGATGTTTTGAAGGGTCTGGAATCTCATGTTTATCATCTGCACAAAGAGAAGAGATATTCTCCCTCATATAAATCTGTTGCTGCTGTTTTAAGTCAGGAAAATGGATGAAATAGAGAAATCCTATTCAGAATATTTTTATCTGTGTCTACTGGTAACAGATAATACTCCTCCACCTGGAAGAAATCCTGGATGATTTTGATGATGTTAATGTTTTCATGTGAAGCCAATGTAACTCTGAGAATTCAGAACATCTTTTGTAATAGAAATGTGACAAATTCAACAGATTTTTTTGTGTGTGCTTCTGAGTAGTTTTTTGATAGTTTAAATAAAGAACTCAGAAGATTAGATCAAGATATATATTTTCTGTGTTTTTCTTCTAATTTCCCACTGGTTTCAAATGAGCGTTCTTAATATAATTTTAAGAGCTTAAATGACTGGTCAAAGATGAATCTTAATCTGCCATCTTTTAAGTACTCTAATTAAAATATTAATAATAATTAAAAATAAAGACTTGTAATATTATCTGGTGTATTTTGAAAGAACACAATACTTAGTAGGATCCTGTGTCCTAGTGAAGCTTCAACTGAAAAAACATAACCCACTGTCGTCTCTTTGGCAGCTGGATCCACTGCATTCCTTGCGAATTTATGTGATTAAAGAGAAGGAAGTTTGTCTGTGGTGAAGAATTCACAAAATGTTGCCTCTGCTGTAGCTCGTTTCATTGTTTTTTTGTTTTGTTTTTTTCTCCTGCAATGAAATTTTTATAGGTATTTTTCCCTGAAATGTGTACTTTGAAAAAGGACATAAAGCATAATTAAAAGAAACATAAAAATCCTTATGTCTGACTGGCCAAGGATAAACTTACAACACATTTTTAAGATTTCCTTTATCCACAATACAGATAGAGAATATGTATTGATAGGAAATGGTCTAAAGAAAATCAAATGTCTTGTTTCTAGCTACTAACTACTACTATCTAAATACTGGAAACTCTAAAAGCCAGAGCTTTTTGTTATTTCCTTTGCAAGATGACATGTCCAATCTGACCTTGGATGCTATAGTTATCAAAACTGTTTTTCTGATTTTAATGTAGTTCAAAACTCCTGGGTTTAGGAAAGAATTTTTTTTCTTTTTTTTTTTTTTTTTTCTTTCAACACAGTTCACAAGCAGCCTATCATAGGTTTTAACACTATCTATGAAACTTTTAAGAAATAGTATATGGAATATTTTAAGAAAGAGTATATGGAATAATAAGTATAAGAATACATTACAATAGGTGTCTATTTTATGCCTCTTAATTTCATTCTATAAAGGTAAGTGAACATTGTGAGGAAAGTAAACCATTCATATTGTGTTGGGATATTGTGTTAAAGACACCATCAGTTATATATATGCACACAAAGTGCAATTCCTTACTACAATCTTTAAAGAAAAATGTATGAAGCAGATTCAAGCTCAGGAATCAAGAGAGATTGGTATACACGATAATCATTGAATAAACTAAAGCTCCGAGTCTTTGTAGAATAGGTTTTTGTTGATCAGCCTTCCTCTTCACAGGAACAGCTTAGGGCATCCTTAGGGCAACTGATGGATTGAATCTGGAGTTTAGATGACAGAACATGGTAACACCAGTCAGGTTCTATTCCTTGCACGTGGGGCCAGTATGATCAGTTAAGCTTATTGAGCTAGCCAGGCTTAATATAAATTATATTTATTTTTATAGATTCATTCTTTACTCCTGCACTTCTTAATAAAACAGTTGGGGATTACCCACTGTAATCAGAACAGGGATCATGAATAAAAAATCTGAATTTCAAGAGGAAATATCACCAAGACTTCAAAAAGTTCATTTAGAAACTTCTTCATAGTACTTCTTACTCAGTCTTTTGCATTTGTGTTATTTGGCATTACTGTTTTTGATCTTCAGCAGTTGTTTGGATTGTTTTGTTATCTTTAGCTCTTTGTGCTCTTTCTCTAAATAAAATATGCAAATTCTGCCAGATATTCTAGAGGAGCTGTGTTAAAGAGCAGGTTGTAGTTAAACTACAAAAATTGTCCTTCCATGCAGAGAAAAGATCATCACACAAATATTAACTATAGAAAACTGCAGAAAATTTATTATTTTCCTCCCCTTTCTTCCTCCCTCCCTCCCTTCCTTCATTCTTCCCGTTTTATTAGAAATAAATATTTCTTTTTAAAAATTGATACTGACATGTCCAGTCAGTATCAAATGTTTTTACAGTAACTGTTGATAGTTACTCAGTGAAACTGTAATATTAACCTTCTTACAAACGTAAAGCTCAACTTATATAGATGGTAGTGATTCACTTTTTTCCCCTCACCTTTGAGCTAGTAATTTTTCATTTGCATGGTTCTTAAACTGGAATGACAGAAACCTCTTTTCAAGATTTGATTAGCGAGGAGCAACTCAGTGTGACTCTGATTTTTTGAAGAGGTGAATGTCAAATATCCAATGGTATAAATATTTGTAAAGAACTGTATAAATATAAATAGAGGGTGAAGGGTGGAAAAAAAGAGTTATCCTTTGCCATTTTTAGAACCTGTTCCAGCAGATTGTTTCTGGAGTTAAATAGAGCTGTCTTGATCATTTTTACATATAGACTCCTCTGAACATTAAAAGAATGATAATCACCTGATTATAAATTCACTGTTAATATAGCCTTAGAGCTGAGAACATTTCACTCCAGTAGTTAATTTAGTCCGTGGTAAATTCTCACTGTTATTTAATGTCATTTATCACCTGCTGTTTTGTCTTACTGTGAACATCCTGCCTGCCCTGTACAGTCTACAGTACATGGACCTTCTGTGACTTTAATGTACTCAGAACAAAGGCTCCAAAGTGCTTCTATCGGGAGGATTTGGCAACTTGCCGCAGATATATTCAAGCCATTTTGCTGCCTGTCACTCAGTGCTTTACAAATTGAACTCTGAGGAGAGGTAAAAGGGGTCTATGAGGCATTTTTTTTTCTGGGAAGAATATGCTAATAAAGCGCCATCAGCAGGAAGCAGGTTGTGTCTGAAAGAGTTTTGTCAACTCTGAATTAATTTTGTGTGTTAAGAAACACGGGGGTGCTTCTAGAGCTGGTCTGTGGTAATTAATCCTTCCTGTTTCTGGAAGAGCAGAACTGTAATAAATACAGCCCAGATTTAACAGATGTGTGCACACAATGTCTGCTTTATGAAGAGTAAAACAAAATGATGGCTAATGAACAAAAAATGTTGATTAAAAAAAAAAAAAAAAGAAAGAATGCGGTATGGAAAGTACTAAGATTGAATTCCCAGTGTTTATGCAAATACTGTATTCCTTTAAATGTTAGCAGACAGTATGGTTTGGGAAACATCTGTCAATGTGGTTGGATGCTGTGAAGAGACTGAAAAGGACAGATGTTACTTGTGCTTGTAAAAAAAAAAAAAAAAAAAAACTGCAAAAAATAGAATGAATAAGATCAGAGTCACAATCTGTTTAATCTAGGTGGTAATGGAACCTGGCCTTACAATACAGACAGTGATGATGAACAGTTCCAAGAATCTTTGTAGTCACATCACAAAATACTTTGCAATTGTTTACAATTATTATTGAAATGCAACAGAATGATTTGAGTACTGCTTCATTCCACAGGATAAGGAGGGCAGAGCAGAGTGGAAAATGTGTTTAATGCTGCATAAGGAGTTTCAGAAAGAAAATGTAGTGTCTTAATAAAATATTTTTGTTATACTGTCCCATATAATGTGAATTCAGTGAGGAACGTAATTATGCAGAACAAGCTTCAGATTTCAATGAAGTCCATTACAAGCCCTTCATTTTGGTAGAAGAAGATTGTCCATTAGACCCCATAGACAATATCACCTCTGGATAACATTACAATCACACATTTAACTCCCTGAATTTCATGTTCAAAACAGGTACAAAAATGTTTCCTTCAGAACTAATTTTAGAGCTGATTTTGCTTGAGTGAGTTGTGTGTGTGTGTGTTAGTGTATGTGCTGTTATTTAAAACCAAAACAAAACACAAGTGCTTTTTACATGATTCTTTGTCATATCCAGACAGCCTGTCCTTCATTTAGATGTGTATTCATGTTCTGGAGTACTTGCTGAGTCATTTTAACTGCTATACTTTGTTGAATACATGGCTTAGTTAAATAATTCTAATAGAAAATATAACTTTGAGGTTTATGAGTCCTTACACAAGAACACCTTTCATTTAAAATGAATCTTCATTCATTTTAAGTTGAACACTTAAAATGTAACACCAGAGAGTGCGAAGGTTGTTTTAATTTTCAATTTCAGCTATTACTGAGGCAGATATACATCTCTGATGCTTTGTTCTGTTTTTAAACATTATTATTATTATTTTTTTTTTTTAATTGGAGTCAGTACAGCATTAGCTGTATTCTACTAATTCTTACAGTTACTTCTACTAATATCTCTACAAAACAAGTGAATCTAAGGAGACTGCATTGGGCTAATACTAAATGTATTTTTCATTCCTTAATTTAGAAGGACTAAGGAAATGTGTGAAGACTATAAACCTCTGTCCTGTCCTGTCCTCTCCTTGCCTTGCCTCACCTCTCCACCACCTCCTAACCACCTCCTCTGACTTTTTCCAATGCTACATACATAAAATAGCCCCATACAGAAAGTACAAAATCCCATTCAGTAGCCAAATTTACACATGGTATAGATCCCTTATGGTCAGAAGTCCACTGTAGATTTACTTTGGCTAAATCGGGCTCAGAGTATTCTCACATTTCAGCAAATTTATAGCATTTGACTTTTGCATCTTAAGAGAAAAAGACGCAAAGGGATGTTATTATCATTCTTAAACAGATGCTTAGGGATGAAGTTAAGTCACAGGCTCCCTCTACTCAGCTTGGAAATGACTTGCCCAGCGTGTTCTATTGGGACTCTAGGCAGTGTAAAGCTTTGAACAATTACCATAGAATCATGGAATACCCTGAGTTGGAAGGCACCCACAAGGATCATTGAGTCCAACTCCTGGCACCATACAGGTCTACACAAAGGTTCAGGCCATATGACTGAGCACAGTCCAAAGGTCTCAACCTCCGACAGGCTTGATGCCATACTGGCATTCCCTGATTCTCTAATACAGTCTCACGTCATCTATTATTTAGTGAAGAATTTAAAAGAGGGTTGATGCTGTTGTTTTGTTTGTGTGTTTGCTTTTTCAAATTTAGAAATTACAAATTAAAAATCTGTGCTTCCTCATTTAGGAGAAGAGTTATTTACTTGTTTTCTAATTAATATTGTAAGCCAGTTACTTTGAGGAAATTCTGTTCCATGTTTTGAGTTTACACTTCTTATTCTTGGCTTTTAGAATGTTAAGGAAATACTGACACTTTTTTGGTAGTCTTTCTTTTTACATTTATAAAATAATTATATATTTTAAAGGAAATGTTAATTTTCTGCTTGGAAATTTCTCCCTTAACATGGCCCTAAACTGGTTCCACCCTCTGACTACTACCCTCTTTTGATAGTCCAGGCTGGCAGAGATGATATTGAAGAGAGAAGCCTGAAGGCTATCAAATGGGACCTTAGGGGACTGAGACGATTAGTAGATGGAGCAGGAGTACAGGTCGTGCTTTCCTCCCTTCCTAAAGTGACAGGGAGGGGTACAGAGAGGACCCAGAAGGCCCACGTGATAAACAGTCTCTCAGAGGCTGGTGCCAACACAGAATTCTTCGTATTTTTGATCCTGGGGTGCTTTACACAGCACCCAGCCTGCTAACTGCAGATGGGTCCCACCTGTTTACAAGGGGAAAAAGGACACTAGCACAGGGAGCTGGCAGGGCTCATTGAGAAGCTTTAAACTAGGTAGGAAGGGGGACAGGGAGGAAATACGGCTTGTTTAGAGGTATGTCAGGGGGAACAATGTCAGGGCTGGGAGAGAAGGCAATGGCCCAACTGAGGTGCATCTACGCGAATGCAGGCAGCATGGGCAGCAAAGAGGAGGAGCTGGAAGCCATGGTGCAGCAGGCAAGCTATGCATCGGTTGCCATCACTGAAACGTGGTGGGACCACTCCCATGACTGGAGTGCTGCAACGACTGGCTATAGGTTCTTCAGAAGGGACAGGCAGCACAGAAGGGGTGGTGGTGTGGCTCTCTATATTAGGGAGTGTTTTGATGTTGTGGAACCCGAGGCTGAGACTGGGAATTATAAGGTTGAGTCCCTATGGGTTAGGATCGGTGGGAAGGCCAACAAGGCAAGCATCCTGGTGGAGGTCTGTTACAGACCGCCACACCAGGATGAGCAGATGGATGAGGAATTCTACAGGCAGCTGGCAGAAGTTGTGAAATTGCCGGCTCTTGTCCTCATGTGGGACTTGAACTTCCCAGACATATCCTGGACATGCAATACAGCTCAGAGGAAGCAATCTAGGAGGTTTCTGGAGAGCGGGGAAGGTAGTTTTCTGATGCAGCTGGTTAGTGAGCCTACCTGGGGAGGTGCCCCGCTGGACATTTTGTTCACAGACAGAGAAGGACTGGTGGGAGATGTGGTGGTCAGGAGCTGTCTTGGGCAGAGTGACCATGAAATGGTAGAGTTCTTGGTGAAGTCAGGGGTGGGACCAGCAAAACTGCTGTCTTGGACTTCCAGAGGGCTGACTTTGAGCTGTTCAGGACACTGGTTGGCAGAGTCCCTTGGGAGGTGGTTCTGAAGGGCAGAGGAGTCCAGGAAGGCTGGGCGCTCTTCAAGAAGGAAATCTTAATGGCTCAGGAGCACTCTGTCCCCACATGCCCGAAGACGAGCTGACGTGGAAGAAGACTGGCTTGGTTGAACGTAGAGCTGTAGCTTGAGCTTAGGAAAAAAAAAGAGGGTTTATGATCTTTGGAAAAGAGGACAGGCCACTCAGAAAGATTATAAGGATGATGTAAGGATACGTAGGGACAATATTAGAAAGGCCAAAGCTCATCTGGAGCTCAATCTGGCCACTGCTGTTAAAGACAACCTGATCTCCTTCTATGATAAAGTGACACACTTGGTGGATGAGGGAAAAGCTTTGGATGTGGTCCACCTTGACTTCAGTAACACTTTTGACACTGTTTCCCACAGCATTCTCCTCAAGAAACTGGCTGCTCACAGCTGGGACTGGCATATGCTTTTTTGGGTTAAAAACTGGCTGGATACCTGGGCCCAAAGAGTCGTGGTAAATGGAGTCTAGTCCAATTGGAGGCCAGTCACTAGTGGAGTCCCCCAGGGCTCAGTACTGGGGGCCAGTCCTCTTTAATATCTTTATCAATGATCTGGATGAGAGGATCGAGTGCACCCTCAGTAAATTTGCAGATGACACCAAGTCAGGTGCGTGTGTTAATCTGCTCAAGAGTAGGAAGGTTCTGCAGGAGGATCTGGATAGGCTGCACTGATGGGCTGAGTTCAACTGTATAAAGTTCAACAAGGCCAAGTGCCGGGTTCTGCATCTGGGGCACAACAACCCCAAGCTGAACTATAGGCTGGGAGATGAGTGGTTAGAAAGCTCCCTGGTGGAGAAGGACCTGGGAGTGATGGTTGATAGTCGGGTGAATATGAGCCAGCAGTGTGCTCAGGTGGCCAAGAAAGTCAACAGCATCCTGGCTTGTATAAGAAGAAGTGTGGCCAGCACGTCTAGGGAGGTGATCGTCCCCCTGTACTCAGCTCTGGTGAGGCTGCACCTTGAGTACTATGTTCAGTTTTGGGCCCCTCGCTACAAGAAGCACATCGAGGTGCTCAAGAGAGTCCAGAGAAGGGCAACAAAGCTGGTGAGGGCAACAAAGCTGGAGAACAAATGAGGAGCGTCTGAGGGAGCTGGGGTTGTTCAGCCTGGAGAAGAGGAGGCTTGAGGTGACCTTATCATACTCTACAGGTACCTTAAAGGAGGCTGTAGAGAGGTGGGTTTTGGTCTGTTCTCCCACATGCCTGGTGACAGGATGAGGGGGAATGGGCTAAAGTTGCGCCAGGGGAGGTTTAGGTTAGATGTTAGGAAAAACTTCTTTATGGAAAGGGATGTTAGGCATTGGAATAGGCTGCGCAAGGAAGTCATTGAGTTACCATCCCTGGAGGTCTTTAAAAGACATTTGGATGTAGAGCTTAGTGATATGGTTTAGTGGATGACTTGTTAGTGTTAGGTGATATGGTTTAGTGGATGACGTGTTAGTGTTAGGTCAGAGGTTACTAGGTGATCTTGGAGGTGTCTTCCAACCTAGATGATTCTATGATTCTGTGATTCTTTGTAAATATCTCATAACAAGTCACTCATTTTTGGTAACGTTTATGCAACAAGTTGCTGTGAGACAATCTGACTTGTATTTTACAAGTCTGGAGTTAAAGCTGAAAAATCTATGATAGTGTTCTTCATGAAGAAAAGATAATTTCATTAATAACATGCAATATGTTCATGACTTGCAGTAGATGCCGATTATTTTTAGTAGTATGTTTGCTGAACACATCAAGTTCTTTCTGGCATAGACAGACTACCATTGTTTTAAAGATTTCTTGGAGTTCTGTGCCATGGAGTGATAGTGGAAGTGAAAAAATTTCTCAGTGTTTCAAGACAATTTAATTGTTAACATAGTATTAGGTGTTGCTCTTTCAGAGGGCATTCAATGTAATGAAAATTACACTGGGGAGGTCCCAATCGACTGGCGGCTAGCAAACGTGACGCCCATCTACAAGAAGGGCCGGAGGGCTGACCCAGGAAACTACAGGCCTGTCAGTTTGACCTCAGTGCCAGGAAAGCTCATGGAGCAGATCCTCCTGAGAGTCATCATGCAGCACTTGAAGGGGAAGCAGGCGATCAGGCCCAGTCAGCATGGCTTTATGAAAGGCAGGTCATGCCTGACGAACCTGATCTCCTTCTATGACAGAGTGACGCGCTGGGTGGATGAGGGAAAGGCTGTGGATGTGGTCTACCTTGACTTCAGTAAGGCTTTTGACACCGTCTCCCACAGCATTCTCCTCAAGAAAACTGGCTGCTCTTGGCTTGGACTGGCGCACGCTTCGTTGGGTTAGAAACTGGCTGGATAGCCGGGCCCAAAGAGTCGTGGTGAATGGAGCCAAGTCCAGTTGGAGGCCAGTCACTAGTGGCGTCCCCCAGGGCTCGGTGCTGGGCCGGTCCTCTTTAATATCTTCATCGATGATCTGGACGAGGGCATCGAGTGCACCCTCAGTAAGTTCGCAGATGACACCAAGTTAGGTGCGTGTGTCGATCTGCTTGAGGGTAGGAAAGCTCTGCAGGAGGATCTGGATAGGCTGCACCGATGGGCTGAGGTCAACTGCATGAAGTTCAACAAGGCCAAGTGCCGGGTCCTGCACCTGGGGTGCAATAACCCCAAGCAGAGCTACAGACTGGGAGAGGAATGGTTGGAAAGCTGCCAGGCAGAGAAGGACCTGGGAGTGATGGTGGACAGTCGGCTGAATATGAGCCAGCAGTGTGCTCAGGTGGCCAAGAAGGCCAACGGCATCCTGGCTTGTATTAGGAACAGCGTGACCAGCAGGGCTAGGGAGGTGATTGTCTCCCTGTACTCAGCTCTGGTGAGGCCGCACCTCAAGTACTGTGTTCAGTTTTGGGCCCCTCGCTACAAGAAGGACATCGAGGTGCTTGAGCGGGTGCAGAGAAGGGCGACGAAGCTGGTGAGGGGCCTGGAGAACAAGTCCTACGAGGAGCGGCTGAGGGAGCTGGGCTTGTTCAGCCTGGAGAAGAGGAGGCTCAGGGGCGACCTTATCGCTCTTTTTAGGTACCTCAAGGGAGGCTGTAGCGAGGTGGGGGTTGGCCTGTTCTCCCACGTGCCTGGTGACAGGACGAGGGGGAATGGGTTTAAGTTGAGCCAGGGGAGTTTTAGGTTAGATGTTAGGAAGAACTTCTTCACTGAAAGGGTTGTGAGGCATTGGAACAGGCTGCCCAGGGAAGTGGTGGAGTCACCATCCTTGGAAGTCTTCAAAAGACGTTTAGATGTAGAGCTTAGGGATATGGTTTAGTGGAGGGCTGTTAGCGTTAGGTTGGAGGTTGGACTCGATGACCTTGAGGTCTCTTCCAACCTAGAAAATTCTGTAATTCTGTGATTCTGTGAAAATTGATGGGGGTAGGGCTTACAATGTAATTGAGATATTTGAAAAATGGAGGTGCGTTTTTTTGAATTGGATAGTGTTTGTCTTATTTGGGTATAAGTATTTGAGGTTACTATGCTGATGTTTCGTATTCATATGTACTTTTGCACTGCAGTTTTATTGACAGGCTTACCCAAGGCATACAACAGATATTCTTACACTCGTGTGTCTTTAAATCTGTATGAATAGATGTGACAATCAAATTGAGTTTGCACACTGCATGTAATAACAACTGTCATTCGTTTTGAAACAGCTTGCATGAAGTAATTTCTGAAACATTGCAAACTTCCTCAATCTAAAAGTAATGCTAATAAATAGTGTCATATGAGCTACCTCTGAATATATAAAGAAGGCGACCACTTCAAGTTACTATTGAAAAAAGTGGTAAAAATACCGTTACATAAGAAATCTGAAATATTTGGTAAAACAGTCAAACATAAATTACTCTGGACTTCTGCTAAGGAATATTCTCAGGTCCCAACCTGACCCTACTGTTTGTAACATCCCTAGGATTATTTCATAGAGCAACAATAGTAATGAAATATGCAGACCTACATTTTCCTCTTTTCACCAATCACAGTGTAGCTGAGATGACATTTAGTAAAAGAAAATAGATTCTTTGCAAGGAAATAATAAAAACCACATTGTTTTGGACTGACTTTGGTTAGTAAGCAAACAAACAAACAAACAAAAAGACAACAACAATAAAACCCACCAATACCAGTCCGACTGACAAAGACATTTTAAATGTATATCCAATGTATATATCCATTTTATAACATTTTCTTCTCCCTTCCATGATGGGACTCAGCTTCAATATGGTATAACTTGTAAGAGCAATTGAACATCTATAAACTGTATAATTAAAGATTATAACTGCAGTAATATTTTTTTTTTTTTTTTTGACTCGTTTTTAGTCTTGGCTTTTCACCTTATGTTAGTTGGGAAGTCTACCCTTAAAACATCTGGGCTTCTTACTGAAACAATGGCATAGTTTCTGCAGTAATCTTGTATAATTTCTGTTGAATAGTAGGGTACATTTAAGCAGTTCTAATGGGGTGAGCAATATTATTTTAAAAGGCTTTGATCATTACTTATCTTCCAGTTGATTATAGGAATCTTGTTGGAAGCTTTCAAAGGATTTTTAATTTTGAATCTCTTTATGTCTTCAGCCTAGTGATGACATTAATTTCCCCTATTACTTGTGAAAGGAAGCATAGTTTTGTTTGAGATGTTTTTTGTTCCATGTGTCATGTCTTTTGTGCATGCAGATGGGACTGATTAATTCTGTAGTCTTATTTTTACAAAATAAATAAATAAATAAATAGCAGGGAGTGGTAAGCATAACTACTTCAGCTAAAATATGTAAATAATGAAACAAATGTGTTTGTTGTTGTTGTTGTTTTTTTGCTTTTGTTTTTTACCTAAAAGAAAATAGTTAACATGGCTCTGTATAAGAGTTCTGAGTGGATTTATTTTCCTCACTTCATAGAGTACTCAGGATCTTTTACAACAACTAGGCTTTTGTTAAGTTGAAATTAGTTTATATGCAGAGATACACCACTTGAATCCTACTTAGACCTTCAAAATAATATCTAAGTAGTATATAAGTAGTATATAAATTAAAACATTATTTATCCACCTAAATCCACTTGAGGGTGAATTTCAACATATCTGAATTAAGAGTTACCTTTCAATTTAAGCTAAGGTTAAAAAATTAAACATAAATGAAAGATCACTCATAAATGATGGTATTAGAAATTATTATTAACTTTACACTATATATAATATATAGTGCATATATATATAGTATATATTTAATATATATACTTTATTTTTCTATTTTATTTTTCTATTATATATAGTATAATATATATACTCTATATACTATATTAACCATATATAAAATTATATATAATATATAATATAAAATATAATATATAATATATATAGCTATAATATGTACTATAATGTAAGTATATATAAATATATATATATAAAATTACTATAATATATATACTATATTAACTATATATACTATATATAATAAAAAATATTCTAAAGATTTATATTATATATAGTATAATAGTATAATATATATAGTATATATATATGTATAAATAAATATATATACAATATATAGTGTATATAGTACTATATATAATATAGTATATAATATAAATAAATAATATATAACAAATATTAATATAATAAATAAATAATATTAATAAAATATAAAATATTATAATATAATATATATATTTATATATAACATATATAATATTATATATAGTATATATACTATATATATAGTATATACTATATATATTAGAAAAAGAATAACATCTAAATTAGATTAGTTTCATCTATTAGATCTATATTTGACCATTCAAATGTAACATTTCGGTTATAGACTAATTTCTTGCATGAAGTAACATAAAATTGATCTTGTACAGGTAATATATACAGTTTTTAAAACAAATAATCATAAATGTTTTACTGATACCCATCAACAAACATATTTGAGACAGTTATTTCTTCATTCTGTCCTTGTTGAGATAGACCCTGAATCTTAATTTCACTGTCTTTAATGCGCCGCAAGGCATGACAGTGCTTGGAATATATGTAAATAAATAAATAAATAAATAATAATAACAATTTTCTACACAGAACAAGATTAGATAATGAATTTTAAAATATTCTGAATCCCAAATTAAAACAAACAAACAAACAAACAAAAACAACCAAAGAACCAGATGGGAAAAAAATTAAAAAAAGCGAATAATCCAACCAGGCAAACAAAGCAACAAGCAAGCAAGCAAACAAATGCACATGCACATATTTTGTTACGTATACAGGAATAGCAAGCTCATTTTATCAGTTAAAAAGAAAAAAAAAAAAAAAAAAAAACAAACAAAAGAAAAGAAAACAAAACAAAACATTAATCTTCTGAGCTTCTCATCAGAGAAAGAATAAAAATGTACCCTTCAACTTTCACTTTGTATTAAGTAAAGCAATTTGTGAGCCTCATTACCTCAATTTATTTATTTATTTGTTTATGTATTTACCGATGAAAGAAATGAAGTTAAAAACTGTCTGGCCACACGTGAAGAAAGTACTAGAAGAAATGGTGGAAGCAGTGATTTCTATTTTTAGAGGCAAGATAAATCTTTCTTCCTGGTCAAGACGTTAAATCTCCTGATTATTTATAAAGAAGAAAGGTAGTGTATAGTTAGTTTATGCTTTCAAATTAGTTTGCTGATAATGAATAATTAAATAAATAAACAGATAAATAAATAAAGTTTCCTAGACATTAAAAACAGGGATTTAAATGAAAAACACATGTAGAGTTTAATAGTAGAGGAAAAACTGGAGATGGAATTTAATTAAAAACACTCTATATTGTCCTTGTTATCTTTCTCTGGGGTTGTGGACTAATGGAATAATGGAATAATAACTGGGAATAATGGAAAAAAAATATTTCAGGAGACTTTGGGTTTATGTATCAAGTAAAATACAGAAGGGATGCCATCCTTGACAGGATTGAGAGGTGGGTCTGCATGAACCTCATGAGGTTCAACAAGGCCAAGTGGCCTTGCAAGGCCAAGGTCCTGCATCTGGACTGAGGCAGTCCCAGGCATAAATAAAAGCCGAGCAGAAACAGATTCAAAGGAGCCTTGATGGACCTGGGGTGTTGCTTGACAAGAGCTTGACATGAGCTGTCAATATTACCTTGAAGACCAGAAAGCTAACCATATCCTGGTCTGCATCCAAAGAAGTGTGGCCAGCAGGTCAAGGGAGGTGGTTCTTCCCCTGTGCTCTTGTGAGACCCCACTGGAGTACTGCATTCAGCTGTGGGGCTCTGTGGTATAATTGCCTAAGGTGCCTTGGAAATTAAACTAATATTCACATTTTAAAGAAAATGTACAGCATTGAAGAAGCTTTCAGGGTGGAGTGTAGCTGCACTACCTAAATGTTCCCTAAGCTTCCTAATTTAGATGCTATCACACCGGGGGAACCTGGTTTGCTGACTTTAAGGAACAGTAACAGAGTGCAGAGCGGAGCAGAGATACCATGGCTAGGCTCTGTGACATCATGTTTGTTCTTGTGCACACCAAGACCGGAAAGCTGCAATATTTGCTACCCTGAGCCAATGACCTGTCATGTTTTGACAAAATACTGTACTCTAGTGAAGTTTGCTCATTATAATATCATAATAATACCAAAACACACCTCCATTCCCAAAGCTACCCCACCTCCAAGGTGAGGTAACCCACCCCTCACTGAGAGTGCTCTCTGAATTTCTCGGAGCCTGTACCTTAAACAAAAGTGAGAAAACTTTTCACCAATTATAACCAAAATATGCATGACTAGTCACTCAAGCTCCACCTAAAAAAACAGAAAATAATATAAATTGGCTTAAAAGAGAGGAGATGTGGGGAAGATATTATTGTGACTTCTGGGATTAGTCAATGGGCTGAGTCTCTCTTCCCTCCTGCATTAGCACATCTTTGGTTAAGATTTGAACACTTGGTTATACCAGGTGTCTCTATGGAAACTTAGAAATTTCTAGAGTCTTTGTCATGACTTAACACATTAACAGCTAGGCTGTGTGCCTGTGTCCTTTTGGCATGTTAGTGTGCTTTTTCAGACAGTGAATTTATCACCAGCAATTCAAGTTACCTGTGGCTTTAAAAAATTGCACTGGACTGCATTGTTCCTAGCTGTGATAGTTCTCATTGAATGTGACCAAACTCTTTAAGTGTGGTAGTGGTAGTTCATGGAATCTGACTAGAGTGAGGGTGTACTATGATGTTTGTGAATCTGTGATCATGGTAGTTCAGTATGTTGAACCCTAACAGATTTATAACGGCTAATTGGCTACACCCCTTAACACAACTGGCTTCCCAGCACAGGAAGAACATGTATTATTACATGTGCAAAGGAGGTCCACAAAGACGATCAAGGGTCTGGAGTACCTCTCCTATGATGACAGGCTGAGGGAGTTGGGGTTGTTCAGCCTGGAGAAGAGAAGGCTCTGAGGAGACCTTATAACAACCTAAAGGACACCTAGAGGAAAGCTGGGGAGGGACTCTTTATTAGGGAGTGTAGTGATAGGACAAGGAGTAATGGCTTTAAACTCTAAGAACATAGGTTTAGATTAGATATAAGGAAGAAATTCTTTACTGTGAGGTGAAGAAGCACTGGAACATGTTGTCCAGAGAAATTATGGGTGCCCAATCCTGGAAGTGTTGAAGACCAGGTTGATGGGGCTTTGAGGCAACCTGGTCTAGTGGGAGTTGTCACGGCCCCTGACAGAGTGGGTGGCAGAATTAAATGGTCTTTGAGATCCCTTCCAATCCAAACCATTCTATGATTCTGTGAAAACAACAACTTCAAAATAACATGTCTGTTGAAGCAATTATTTTTAAATTGAATGTGCTTTGTAACTTTCCATACAATTATCAATAACAACAAAATCAGACCATGTAAACTGGCTGCATGAATAAATGAAGCAGAAAGTACTTAAATAATTATGAGATACTTCTAACTCATGTAATCAATCGTATGTTTCTGCATCAGTGTGTTTTGTAAGTATCTGAAAAGGAAGATTTATGATGGACTGTAACTTCATTTGTACTACATATCTTCTAAATATTGTTTCTAAGTTTCAGCCATATTAAAATTATAAAATAGGTTAAGGCAGAAAATATCTTAGAACTAAAGGGTATTTAATGCAAAAACAATAGAAAACAGACTATTGTGGAAACACTTGGACACATCATAGGAGAATTGTTAAGGTAGTTTTGGTGTAGTCTGTGTAATTGTCTTCAGATTGTTGGGAGTTGGTCATCATTGATGTCCTGGTTTCAGTTAGGACAGAGTTAATTTTCTTCCTAGCTGGTAGAATGCTATGTTTTGGCTTAGGATGAGAAGAGTGCTGATAACATGCTGATGTTTTAATTGTTGCAGAGCAGTGCTTACATGAAGCCAAGGATGTTTCAGCTTTGCGCTCTACATAATTATATAAACATATATCTAAACAGATATATATAACAATATATAACAGATATATCAAAACAATATATAGGGAATCATTATCAATTACATATTATCATGATGATAATAGTACTACTACTAATAATGTGTACAAAACAAGTGATGCACTATACAATTGTTCACCACCCGCTGACAGATGCCCAGCCTAACCCTGAGCAGTCCGACCCTCCTCCCCCCGGCTAGCCACCCCAACCAAAATTCATTCAACCAAAGCATGAGGCCTTTTATGGGTACAAAATGGTGATATGTAACTGTGACATACATTAGGTCTCTGCTTCTATCTCTAGCTTCTTTACTGCAATTTGTAGTGCATTTGTGATTTATAGGTCCTCTTACAATGATGGATAAAAATATGCCCTTGGACAGACTCTTAGACATTCTTAAAGCTAAGCAATCACAAAAGAAGGAAAATATGATAGTATCAGCAAATATAGCACCAAAATATTTTTGCATAAGCTAAACTCAATTTAATGTCAACCTTGTAAAAAAGTATGAGTTCACCCAAGTTGACCTACTGTCAATATCATTCAGAAAAAAAAACAAATAGACCTCTGGACTATATATGTTTCCCCTAAAAGTCATCAGTATTTTCATGTTATCTGTCTGTTTTCCTTGTCCTTTTTGTGCTTTAGTTATCAAATCTTGAAAAGTAGAAAATTTCTTTTCACCTACTTTCCTCTATGTACCACATTGTCAAATCTCATAATTTCTGATTTTGAAATGAATTCATTATAAATCCCTAAGTAAATTAGAATTCAGCAGGATAAATATTTGAGGCATTATATCTCTCAAATATCATTTACCTATCCTTTGCACAATTATAACAATTAAAAGTCACAGCAGAAAATGGGAATGCTGGATCTATATGTAATATCTATTCAAAGGGATCATTAGTAAAATAAGCAAGACAAGATACTATTATTATATATTATTTCACGTATATTATTAAGCATTATTATGGAATATTATTCAACATGTGGTCTTATAGATTCACTGGATAAAACTAAGAAGGTAATTTTTTACTGTAAAACACTATAAGTTTGAGCAGAGAATGTCCTGTTACATTTCTGTTAAAATTATATGTGCAGTATTTTGATAATAAGTGAAATGGATCACCATGAAGTGACTGAGTGTGATGCTGAAAGTCATACATGTAAAATTGAGTTAATGTTTTTCACTGTCTCTGTGTGTTCCCATTTAAAAAAAAAAAAAAAGTGACTATTCTATGGACCCAAAGGCCAGGTGTAGGGTGGTAAAAACTTGCTTAAGCGGGTAAGTCCTCAAGTCCTCTTACCCCAGGCAAAGATGGTGATATTCAGATGATTCATTATGAATTGTCTTTCTTTGAACTATGCCTGGATTTTGTGTTTCTGAACAGGATATTGTTTCTGAACATGCTGCTTGTCTAAATCAGACTTGGTCAGGAGCTGCATCAAGAATTTAACAGTGTAGAGTGTTGAATGACAGTGGATGAGAAGGCATCAATGTCTATCCACTGAATATAGTATAATAATAGAATGTAATGTTAATAATAACATTAAAAAAAAAAAAAAGAGACTGAGCTTCAACCTTCTAAAATTAAGAAAGCTGAAGTGATTAGTTGTATATAATATATATTCACATTAATCTTTTTATTTTGTATGTTTCCATGTGTGTGTGGATACATTTCTGTACAAATAACATTGTAAAATACAGTGACTGAATCGATTCATATAATGGTGAAATTATTATTCTATCTTAATATGTGCATTCAAAATATAATACTCTATAATATAAATATAAACTAATCCATGAACTTTATTTGTCATTAAATGTTAAAATTTGAGATTTTATTTCTGCTTACCAGCAGCTACTAGAAATTATACAGCTGTACATTTGTGAGAAATGCTTAAATTGCACCTTTTACAGTAAATATCTTTTTGTGAAACTATCCAAAGAAAATGTCAAGGTCATAAAAGCTTTAACATTTTTGATGTTCTAAATGCTGCTTGATTTATCATTCTGTTCCTGATTATAATACTTGTCATTCTTTCTATTTTATTGAGCTTTGTGATTGATTTTTCACTCCTTTTGTCTGTCCTCAATGCTGCTACTCTTCTACTGTGTGAGGTTTCACTGAAAATGTTGATCAGCAATACCTACAGGAAATGAGTACAAAATAAACCTTCATTAAATGATCAGTAAAAAATTAGATATGATAGAGTTATCAGGTTTAAATCCAAGATGCTACTGATGTCCCCACATATTCCGTAACTGTCCTTAGATACTGAACTATTATATAGGAAAACAAAACATTAAACCCAAACCAACATAATAATAATAATAAACCGAAACAACAACATCAACAAAACAGAAGAAGCATGATTCCCAACAGATTGGTCATATTTCTTTTATATCCCCTATCAAAACAACCTTTGCTTCTGATGTAATAACTTGAGTATCTATAAAGCTTGTATTTTTTTTTTGTTCTGTTTTGTTTTAAATTTATTATTATTTTAATTGAGAATATTTATACACTTCTACACTTTGGTTTGAAAATTAAAAAATGCATATATATAGTTTTTTTGAGTATCCTTAGTTTCTTTGGATGGTCAATAAATGCAGTGATAGGACCTGCAGGAATGGTGTCAAGCTGAGGCAGGGGAGGTTTAGGCTAGACATCAGGAAGAGGTTTTTCACCGAGAGGGTGGATGCACATGGGAACAGGCTCCTCAGTGAAGTAGTCACTGCACCAAGACTCAGAATTTAAGAAGCAATTGGATTGTGCACTTAGTCACATGGTCTAAAGTTTTGGGTAGACCCATGTGGTGCCAGGAGTTGGACTTGATGATCCTTATGGGTCCCTTCCAACTCAGGATATTATATGATTCTATATATTATCCATGTCCAAAGCTATGTTCAGAGCACATATATATGAAAAAGAAAAACTTGCCAAACCATATTTTTCAAGCAATTTCATTATACTATTGTGTCCCTTACCAGGATGCTATATGAACTAGATTTAAATTAAGAGCAGCTGAATTTAAGTTGATAGCTATAACTGTATCTGAAAAGTAGTCCTTATTGCACAAGAGTCAGATGATGATTCAGTTGTCACAGCCATTTTTCATTTTTTTTCCACTTTTTAAGTTTTAATTAACAATGACAATGAGGATTATTTTTTACAGTTATTCTACCTCTATCTTGAGGGCACTCATTTTGAACTATCTCAAAACAGTCATAGTGTTCAACTTATGTTAAGAATACTAATGTAGACAAACTAATGGGAAATTAATCCAGGGAAGATCTCTTATGAATCCTTTTTTTTTTTTTTATCTAGGGAAAAAATGCACATTTATTATTTATTTATTTATGTACACACAAGGTTGTTTCTGGAACTGTATTAATTCTCTACATGGTAGAACTTTTGTGTACTCCTGAGTCTTCTGGGCTCCATGACAAATTGTTGTACAGCAGTTAATATCCAAGTTTCACTGTGGGACTACTTTTCTGTTTGAGTATTAGTAGATTTTATTTGAATACTTTTTGACTATCATGTGCTACATTTTTACTTCCCTAATAGACAGTAAGATTAATACCTGGCTTCATATCTAAACACACATATATAATATGTATATATATATATATAATTTGCCATGGTATAGTTTCTTATCAGTTTTGTTGTTTTGTTTTGAATATATACCTGTTAATTTCAAATATGTGGACAGTACTGGAGAAAAAAAAAAAAAGTATGTATATTACAAAATGATGTTAATAACATCTGATGTCAATAAAGTCTAAAATACTGTCTGGTATACAAGATGAGCAAAATTACTTAAAGAATCAGCTTGTACACTGTGAGGTACTGAAAATGCAAGGCTACAATAGAGAACAGAAGGAAGTCTGAGACTGTGCAATGTTCCCCTGAGGTGCACTTCACTATTTTTCTGTGTAGTTTTCTGAGTAGTTTTGTATAAAAGTAATCCTCTTTCTCTAAATAATGTATGTGAAATGCATCTACTGATATTCTGAACACTAGTGCCAAAAGCTGTTCTGTGTATAATGGCACTTGTTCAAATAAAATTTTCTATTTTCTAGAACAGTAATGACATCCCTGAATTCATTTGATCAAATGAGATATTTTAACAAGACACAAAAAGAAGGATTTTGATGTCTGTGTAGTATCTGCAACTGTTTTGTATGATAACATGAGAATTTACAGTGTGGTCTAGGTCTAGGTCATAAGGAACAGAATGCAAAGAGCAAGGCCTCCTTGATGCTGGGGAGCATACTGCCCCTACTTACATAAGAACTTCCCAAGTGCAGGTTTACATTGACAGCATATGCTTTCAAGTAAATATACAAAACTTTGTCGGTGCATTAAATAGCTTTGTGTCTCCTATCTCTGCTTGCTAAAGAAACTTCTGAAAATACTGTGTTCATATAAATAAAGATGGGGGCAGGGGAGATCTCACCTAGGTGAGAGGTCTCACCTAAACCTATTTGTAATTTAGATCAGGTCTTTACTCAAACCACTGGAGGGTAGGGAGCTTCTGGAAAGTACTTCTCTATAAATATCTGTGGCAGTCTTTCTGGGATTTGATAAGTAATGTCCCAAAATCTCAGCCACGTAATTTCCTGCACTTTTATTTATATTTATATTTGGGTTATTTATATTTGTTGTGGAGAAACAACAGGGAAGAATTTGTATGTCCCTGGGATCAAGGGCTCAAGCAAGCACATATCTAGCCCTGGTAATCTGGAAATATTTAGAGGTGTAGTATCACAGACATATCTTCTAATACTTGCTTTAGATTTATTTTAGGATCAGCACTGGATAATGAGAGTTTCTGTGCAACAGATGTTCCCACCTTCTCCAAAGCAATGCAAAATAACCTTGAGCACAATCCTATCATTTTCTATGACAAAGTTCAATGCAACATAATAGAAATTACTGGTACTCCAACAGGAAATTCCAAAGTTTAGATTTAGACCTGATTTTTTCTTCATCTAACACATATGCCATGTGTCATAGTTGTTTCAGAATCATGAAAATCTTATGGTTTAGGGTTTCTTTCATCTTGTTGTTCCTTTATTTTTACTAAACATGAGCTTTGGACAGTTTCTAAATTGCAATATGCATTTCAAAGAGGGAAATAATTGTTAATGGTAGTTTATGTTCCATTTGCAGCTCCAGATTCCCCAGTAATGGGAAAAAGAGAGATTCTTTTTGATCCCTTAAATTGTATTTAGCAATCCCAAATGTGCAAGAAGTTTTAGCTTAGATAAACAGGGGACTAGTTTTGTTGATCTTTCTGATTAACTACAAAATAAACTTCAACTATGCTGTTTTTGAAGAGTTCAACTTAAATGAGGATATATTCAATTTTCATTGTAAGAGTTAAGGATAAATTCAAGCTATTGTTCATGATGTTTTTTTTATTATTTGTTTGTTTGTTTGTTTGTTTTTCTGAGGGGGGATCTTTTATTTATTTATTTATTTATTTATTTATTTATTTATTTATTTTATTAAATCCTTTCTAAGCTGATTTTATCAATTAAACTTGTGATCTTATTAACACCTTTGATTGCTTTTCCTGAAACCATTGTTAAAATATTCTTGCTAAACTTCACAGATATTCTGTTAACAAAAATAACACACTCTTATTCATTGGTCATGGAGTCCTGCAGTTATTGCATTGCTGCTATTTGAATAAGACATTACAGTAATAACATATTGATATTATAATATGATTATAATATATATATATGCATAATTAGAATACTTATGCATATTAATTAATGATTATATCTTAGTAGTCAACATAATTATATATATTATATAGTAATAATAATAATTATAATTATTATTATAATAATCTATTTTAACATAACCAAAAACTTATTTGAGTGTCCAGGGCATACATTTAATTTCTTCAGGGGCAAACTGTATGTTTTCTACTTATGCATCAGCTCAATGATGTTACATAATTCATGACACATTCCTGCCACAATCCATTGTTGGTTTTTTTTGAGCTTTCAGTTGCATTGTTAGTTATTTTCTGGATAGCGCATAGAGATATTGTCTCATCACATGGGACAGAGAGGTAATGTTTCATAAAAATCATTACATTGAGTTCCTTTACTACCCTTTACTAGAAATAAGCTGTATTCATGTTCTTGATAAATAATGAAATGATAATTAAATTTTCAGTTCACCATCTGATACTCAGCAATTGTCAAGCAACATATTTGTTATTCAAAACCTGTCACTGGAAGTGTCAGATTGCCTGTAGCTTGTCATGTTTCAGCCTCAACCATACAGATAGCTACACAAGTTCAAGACGGTTTTCTTTCCACAGCTTTGCACAGTATAAAAGAAAAGCACGTCTGACACGGTGGAAGGAAATTATTAGCCTGGAACTTGAAGAAAATGGGTACCTACTTTCATCTTCCTACTCTGTACAAGCACAACCTAGTCTCAGAACCTGTGAAAACAAGCAGAAATCAATATTCTAGACAACTAGAATAGACAATTAAAGTGCCTCAAGACTAGAACATTTAAGATGTGAGTTTACATGATACACGAGCTCAATAGAAGTGGAAACAAGCACAAAGAAATGTCCATCTGCCTGGTCATTACTCTGAAATATCAAAAAAAAATCAATATGGGGGAGATATCCATGTGCATGTGAGACAGGTTATTTTGTCTGGTAGAAGAAGAGACGGGAAACTCAGGGCGTGTACAAGTAAGTTGCCAGCATATACAGAGAAAAAAATCAGGGAGTCAAAAGCCTAGTAGGAGCTCAACCTTGACACTATGGTTAAGGATAACAAAAAATGTTTTTATAGATATATTAATAGCAAGAGGAGGGCCAAGGAGAATCTCCATCCTTTACTGGACTCAGGGGGGTACATGAAGACAGAAGATAAAAAAATGGCTGATGTTTTTAATGCCTTCTTTACAACTGTCTTTACTAGCCAGATCACTTATCCTTGGAGTACTCAGCCTCCCATCCTGGAAGTCTGGGACAGGGAGCAGAATAAACCCCTCACAGTTCAGGTGGAAACAGTTAGAGACCTGCTGCTCCACCTGAACTGTCACAAGTCCATGGGGCCAGATGGGATCCACCCAAAGGTGCTGAGGGAGTTTGTGACTACTGAAGCGGATGTGATTACCAGGCCGCTTTCCATCATCTATCATCAGTCATGGTCATCTGGAGAGGTCACAGATGACTGGAGACTTGCTAATGTGATGCCCATCTATAAGTGTCGTAATGAGGAGCCAGGGAGCTACAGGCCTGTCAGCCTGACCTCAGTGCCAGGAAAGGTGATGGAACATGTCATCCTGACTGCAATCATGCAGCATATGCAGGACAACTGGGACATTAGGCCCAGTCAGCATGGGTTCATGAAAGGCAAGTCCTGCCTGACCAACTTCATCTCCTTCTATGAATGGGAGACCCACCTGGTGGCTGTTGATGTAATCTACCTAGACTTCAGTAAGGCCTTTAACATGGTCTCCCATTGTATTCTGGAGAAATTGGCAGCCCATGGCTTGGACAGCTACACTCTCTGCTGGGTTGAAAACTGTCTGGACAGCCAGACCCAGAGAGTAGTGGTGAATAGAGTGAAATCCAAATGTTAACAGGTCATGAGTGATGTTCCCCAGGGGTCAGCATTGGGGCCCGTCCTCTTTACTATCTTTACTGATGATTTGGATGAGGGAACTGAGTACACCCTCAGTAAGTGTGCAGACAACACCAGGTTGCAGGGAAGTGTTGATCTGCAGGAGGGTAGGAAGGCCTTGCAGAGAAACCTGGACAGGATGGGTTGATGGGCAGAAGTCAATGGGATGAGGTTCAACATAGCTAAACACCGGGCCCTGCATTTTGGCTACAAAAAAAAAAAAAAAAAAGACAAACAAACATGCAGTGTTACAGGCTTGGGGCAGAGTGGCTGGAAAGCTGTGCAGAGGAAAAGGATCTGGCGGTGGTGATCAATGCTCACCTGAACATGAGCTGGCAGTGTGCCTAAGTGGCCAAGAAGGCCAATGGCATCCTGGCTTGTATCAGGAATAATGTAGCCAGTAGGACCAGGAAGGTGATTGTTCCCTTGTATTCTGCTCTGGTAAGGCTGAACTTCAAGTACTGTGTTCAGTTTTGGCCCCTCACTACAAGAAGGACATCAAGGCCCTGGAGCATGTCCACAGAAGGTCTATGAAGCTGGTAAAAGGCCTGGAACACAAATCCTATGGGGAGCAGCTCAAACAGGACGCTCAGGGGAGACCTTATTGCTCTCTTCCTGAAAGGAAGGTGTGGAGAGCTGGGGGTTGACCTCTTCTCACAGATAACTAGATATCACTAGAGGAAATGGCCTCAAGTTGCAATGGGGGAGGTTTAGGTTAGAAATGAGGAGACATTTCTTCTCAGAAAGAGTAGTCAGGCATTGGAATGGATTGCCCAGGGAAGTGGTGGAGTCACCCTTCCTGGGGGTGTTTAAGGAAAATTTGGATGTGGTGCTTAGGGACATGGTTTAGTGGGTGACATTGGTAGTAGGGTGATGGTTGGGCCAGATGATATTGGAGGTCTTTTCCAACCCTAATGATTCTATAATTCTATGATTTGAGAAGTTGAGATCTTTATAAATGCATATATCCACTATGCAATGCAATATATGTAGGTGAGATAAAGGTAGAATGAACTGAAGACCTGAATAAAACTAATTACACATTTTTGGCCAGGTAGTGGACTAGATGATCTTGGAGGTCTCATCCAACCTAGATGATTCTGTGTGATTCTGTGATTCTGTAATAATAGAGAAATTAATTTGATCAAAAATAATCATAGTCTGCCATGTTATTGATGATGTCTGGGTGGAAATAATCTTGACATTCAGGTCATTATTCTTATATATTAACTGCAAGACTAAAGCGCACAATGAAATGACAGCTATTGGCATGCATCCTGAACATAAAATAGAAAAAAAAAATGCAACCATGTTAATATGACTAATTTAATACCTATATTCATGGAATATTAGAACTATGTATTTCTTATTAGGTATAACAATAATATACCCAAACATCTGATCTCATTTTAAAATAAAGCAATTCTTATTTTATTTTCACTTATGAAAGTAGATCCTATGTTAGAGTCCCCCAAGTTCACACATTAATCATGATCATACTGGGCAACCGTTTCTTCTGTGTGAAAGGCAGCCAACAGACTTGAAGCTAATCTCTTCAAATGCATATTTGAATCTTATAGCTGTTAGGAAAAGACTAACAATCTAGTCTTCCTTTGTCAATTTGGCTGTTAAGAAAAAAATATATATATTTTTTGTTCCAGTTGTGCCAGCAACCAGGAAAATTTACAGTAAAAATTCATAGTATTTATAAAGATCTACAGTCCTTCACTAAAACCAGGGGCTATTAATTTGAGCGCTAGTCTGGAAGGGCATTTTACTCAGTTTAAATTCAGGGATGCTCAAGGCTAAGTACTATCAGAGAGCAATGGAGAGTAGCTAGAGCTAGTAGGAGCATCTGACAACACAACTCCTCTAACAGGAATGTTTACCATGCTGTTCTTGTATTGGGTCTGTTAATTATTGCTCAGATCAGTCTTAAGCTGCTAAGTATAAGGTTTTATGCCAACCCTAGTAAAATGCAGAATATGTGAAAAGTTACAAAATGCATGTCTAAATTACTATGACATATTTGGTTATACATTAACTGTAACTAAAAGGCAAGTGGAATTCATATCCTCCTTTTTCATGTCACATGGTTATGATAAACAATTTTGATGTCTTTGTGTGAAACAATTTTTGTTAGCATGACATTCTCTTTCCTGAACTGCTTCATTTATAAGAAATGCACATTTGTACATATAAATATTTGGTCCAGTGTTACAGAAATGTAGATATTAAAACACACAACTTGCTCCAGTAATATGTTGGGAATTTTATTAAACTTGTTTGTTCCAAACCTTTCAGCAACATGAATAAGTATTAGTAGATTAAAGTATTGCAACAATGGAACGTATTAAGGAATTGATATTCTTTCACACAAGATCTGTCCTCTTTATTTCTTCAAGATAGTTTTGTTGCTCTTCCTTTAACATGTCCTTTCCTCCCCTTCCTGTCTTTGAGTTGGATTGCAGCCATGCAGATGAATAATGACAAGCACATTGTTTATTAAAAAAAAATTAAAAAGTTGTGTATATAAGTACATGATCTGTGATCTAAAGCTGAGAAAAAAAATAAATTAAATTAAATTAAACACTGATTTCTAAGTGCTCTGTGACATAAATCAGCCGTCACTCCAGGACTCAGCCAACACAGATAATTTTATTTGTACTTATCACTTCAATTTGTTTGATTATCGTGTTAATAGTTTATGTTAGTTTTTGATGTTTGTACATTGTTAACATTTTCACAAAATGAGAAATGATGAAGTCATGCACTTTTTATTATGTAGCTAAAGTATTCACTTAAAGCAATGAAGTGCGAGTTACCGTTAAGAGATATACAGTAAGGATTTGATTCTCCTGTCACTTAATACAGGTTTCACACTAAGGTAAATTCCCTGACTAAGAGGGTTTCCTAATGGTTTATATTACTGTTACAATTCAGCCCTGCCAGTGCTTCTGAACATGTTTAGACAAAATGCTTTTTCAGAGATCTCATCAGGGCTACCCCCATGTATCAAGACCAAAAGTCCTTTGCAGAATTAACATTTTGCTTTTCCTGTAAACACTTTTAACTCACAACTGCTTATAGTTCTTCATGATTTTAAGTCTTTTATTAATAGTTACTATTTAATTAACTATTTGTCACTTGCACTACTTTCATATGCAAATACAGACATAAAAATAAGTTAAACTAAGGTGGGAAATTGTGTTTTATTAAACATGATTTTCAGTCATTTAAAAAAATAAAAGAGAAAAAAATATTCTAAGACTTATCAGCATGGCAACATAGTGACTTCAAATGTAATAAATTGTAATATATTTTAAATAAACTTTATTAGAAAAAGACATATTTCAGAAATCACAGAGGTTTCTTTTTGTTGGAAAGCTTGCAAGTTGAAGTATAAAAGTATACACCAGCTTTTAAAATAGAGTGGTTTAGTAACACTTAAAAAATACCTTATTCATTCAAAAGTACGTTGTAACAATTTTTATTGTTACTAATGTAACATTTTTCTTACATTTCCTTTGTTATCTGTATTTCTGGTACATCTGCAAAAGCATGAGCTGTAAGAATGAGAAGGAAACTCCACTTCCATGTTATATCAGTTCTGAGAATTTCTGCAGTAAATACAGTTCTTGATGCTGGTTTGCACAATGGTGAGATATTCCTCATTTTGAACATCTTCCTGCAGGAGCTAAGATAAAACCAAACACATAATCTTGTTGGGTTTAGAAAACTGCTTATATGGTGGTGTGTTTAACTATTGATATGTAGTGTTGACTAATAACTTGGCTGTGATTGAGCCCTATCTGTAGGGTTGTACTTGGTGGCCTCTGAAAATCATCATAGAATTACAGAACTGTTTAGGTTGGAAAAGATTCTTAAGATCATCAAGCCCACACATCAACATAGCACTATGAATTCAGTCACTAAACCATGTTCCTAAACACCTCATCCACATGTCTCTTAAATACGTCCATGGATGAAAGCCCCAACACTTCCTTAGGCAGTCTGATCCAATTTCACGTTGAAATTGAAGGTTGTTGATGTTGACCATCCTTTCTCTGAAGAAATTCTTGAATCCAATTCAAATGTCATCTGGTGTAGCTTGATTCTTTTCTAACCTTAGGAGAGCTGATTCTGTGATGAACTCTCCTGCTCTTTGGAACATGTGGTTTAACACTTTCCTTTCTTTCCTAGAACAGGACTGATCCATAAAACTTGAATGATACCTTCCTTATACTCTACACCATACTGTGTCTAAGCATTATGTGGAAGACAGTTGTTTTCCAAAGTTTAAAACCTTGCCTAACCTTTAATTTTTTATAATAACATAATTCTATTTCCCAATATTTTTAATAAATATTAATGTTAATAATTATTTAATAAATATTAATTACTTTAATTTTAAAATAAATATTAATGCTAAGATTTAAGCAGTATGGACATGGGCTTCTATCATAAAACTCTGAGAGCTTTACTTTGACAAATGAAATTAACTTTCATTTTTGAATTGTTAGCTGACTGCCCATTAAAAATTAGACAAAATATTTCTGATAGAGATGGCAGAAAGAAATAGAGGAGACTTGAATAACTGCAGTTTCTACTACCCAAATCCTGCTTGTAGACCTTTTTTTAAGCATTTGAATCAAATATTTGAAACAAACATTAAAAACTAGGCAGCTATTTCCCTTATTTTTTACTTTTTGTGTGTATGTTTTAAACTTTTTTTTTTTTTTAATAAACAGCTCTTTCAAGTTAAAAAAAAAAAAAAAGGAGAAACTTAAATACTTCAATAAATATTTTCTTTTATAATTCCATAATTTGTTTCACTTTTATTTCTTTCCAGTAGAGATGAAAACCATTTAAGAGTAACACAATAACTGGAGAGAGAAACAGATCTGACCTTTAAGGAGCAAATGCTTGACTTTGCTAATTGCAATTACCAAAGAACACAGGCAAACCCATGTTAAAGTGAACTGTCTAGCTGGGACCCATCTCCGTCTGTGGTCTTCAGAACCTTTGCTGTCCTCTTGAAGAGGGCTGCCTGCAGTCATGTGTTCTTAGCTGGCTTCTGTAACATGGAGCTCAGTCATATCAACACAATCTTTGAATCAATTAAGGACATGCCAAATGTTTGTTCTCCTGCAAGCTTTTGCTGTAGCTGCTTTTGAGGTATTATGCACTTACAACTGAAGCGAAGCAGGGTATATATTGTTGCTAAAAGTTGGGCAGAAATTATTGCATGTATTAATCATTCCATTAACATCCCAGTATGCATTAGAATAAAGCTTTCATACCTCATCTACAGTAATGCATATGTCAGACTGACAAAACTGATAAAATAAAATTATTGATTTCTAGACCAGTTATCTGATTTTGGGATGATTACACAATCACCACCATTCCACCAAATACGTGAGTATAAAATACACATGCCAAGTGTTCTACACCTTCTCCAGTGATAAGTTTTTAAGGTTATATATATTTTTAGAATATTATAATTTTAATATTTTAAACCTATATTAAAATGCTATTATTTTTTACATTCATGATGAAGCTACTCTTTTAACATTGGGGTTTTAAGAGCAACAATAAAAACAAAACTGCAGAAAGCAACTTGAAGATATTTTCACATTAAGTATTCCAAGCTAAAAATATGGATTTTTTTGTTTCCACAGCAACTGTGATTTAAGCATTGAATACTGAGCATTTCTAATTATTTTGCTTTAGAAATTATTTTACCTTCCCTTGTATTTTTTGTTCAATCAGCCAAGCTGCTGCATCTAAATGCATGTCTGTTTGAAATTGTTTCAGCATTGTGACGGTGATTTTGTGAGGGTATATTGTTTCTAAGCTGTTATCAACACATTTATGAGGTGTACTTTTGGAAAGCTTATCTTACTGACACTGGTGTTTTGATGGCTTTTTCACTGGAGAGGCAGATTAGCCCATACTAGTTTGTCTGCTGTAGGTTTAGTTTGTCTGCAGGGAAATACTTCCTCATTGACTAAATAAGTCATTGGACAAATAACATTGTTACCACTTAGGAGACACCTAGTTGTTACTATTACTGAAAAAGTAATACTTTGGAACCAAAAAAGGTACAGCTTCAGCCACAGGACCCTTCAACCTTTCACTTTTGTTTGCAAATTATGTGGAGCTTCTGTGACTATGTTCCTGACCGACTATTATGTATCCTGTAAAATACAAAATATTGCATATTAATATTGTCATGGTTTAACCCGGCCGGCAGCTAAACACCACGCAGCCGTTCGCTCACCCTCCCCCCTCCCTCTCTGGGATGGGGGAGAGAAATGGAAGTGAAGCCCATGAGTTGAGATAAAGACAGTTTAATAAGACAGGAAAATAATCATAACAAAATAATAATAACAATAATAATAATAATGATACAATGGTGATAATAGGAAGGTAATAATAATATGTACGAACAAGTGATGCACAATGCAATTGCTCACCACCCGCTGACCGATGCCCAGCCTAACCCCGAGCAGTCCGGCCCCCTCCCCCCGGCTAGCCACCCCTATATATTGTTTAGCATGACGTCAGATGGTATGGAATACCCCTTTGGCTAGTTTGGGTCAGCTGTCCTGGGTCTGTCCCCTCCCAGCTCTCACTGCACCCCCAGCCTGCCTGTTGGCAGGACAGATCAAGAAGCTGAGATGTCCTTGGCTTAGTATAAGCACTGCTCTGCAACAATTAAAACATTGGGGTGTTATCAGCACTCTTCTCATCCTAAGCCAAAACACAGCATTCCACCAGCTACTAGGAAGAAAATTAATTCTGTTCTAACTGAAACCAGGACATCTATCCACCCCTTATTCCATAATATTTATGTCATGCTCAGGTTACACTCTTTTCCATACATTCTAATTAGTCACCTATAGTAGTCATAGTAGTGATAACATACAGTATTATATAGTAATTAACATGGTACAATTCAGTTCATGGGCTATTCTCACCCAGTATTAAATCTCCTTGAGGTACACACCGGACCTCTCCGTTCTTTTGCATCACCCACCAAGTGTATCCAGGTCCCTGAGCGAAAACGATTCCATGAATAGGTTTGCCTTTTCCTGAGGCAGGAGTAGCCCAGACTGTTTTACCCAGCATATTTCTTACATGCACTACAGGAACTTTATCCCCATCTACAGTACGTAACAGGTTTGATTGGGCAGGTCCAGCTCGGTTGGCAGATCCCCTAGTATTGACTAACCAGGTGGCCTTTGCCAAATGCATATCCAATTTTTGAATGTCCCAGCGCCCATTGCTTTCAATGTAGTCTTTAACAGTCCATTGTATCGTTCAACTTTCCCGGAGGCTGGTGCATGATAGGGGATGTGATACACCCACTCAATACCATGTTCTTTGGCCCAAGTGTCTATAAGGTTGTTTCGGAAATGAGTTCCATTGTCTGACTCTGTTCTTTCTGGGGTACCATGTCGCCATAGGACTTGCTTTTCAAGGCCCAGGATAGTGTTCCGGGCGGTGGCATGAGGCACAGGATATGTTTCCAGACATCCGGTGGTTGCTTCCACCATTGTAAGTATGTGGCGCTTGCCACTGCGAGTTTGAGGGAGTGTGATGTAATCAATTTGCCAGGCCTCTCCATATTTATATTTCAGCCATCGTCCTCCATACCAAAGAGGCTTTGACCGTTTGGCTTGCTTGATTGCAGCACATGTTTCACAGTCATGAATAACCTGTGCTATAGCGTCCATGGTCAGGTCCACCCCTCGATCACGAGCCCATCTGTATGTTGCATCTCTACCTTGATGGCCTGAGGTGTCATGGGCCCATCGAGCTATAAATAATTCACCTTTATGCTGCCAATCCAGGTCCACCTGAGCTACTTCAATCTTAGCAGCCTGATCCACCTGCTGGTTGTTTTGATGTTCTTCAGTAGCCCGATTCTTGGGCACATGAGCATCTACGTGGCGTACTTTCACAACCAGGTTCTCTACCCGAGCAGCAATGTCTTGCCACAAAGCAGCAGCCCAGAGGGGTTTGCCCCTACGCTGCCAGTTGTTTTGCTTCCATTGCTGTAACCATCCCCCAGGGCATTTGCTACCATCCATGAATCGGTGTAGAGATAGAGAACTGGCCATTTTTCTCATTCAGCAATGTCTAAAGCCAGCTGAATGGCTTTCACTTCTGCAAACTGACTCGATTCACCTTCTCCCTCAGCAGCTTCTGCAACTCGTCGCGTAGGACTCCATACAGCAGCCTTCCATCTCTGATGCTTCCCCACAATACGACAGGATCCATCAGTGAACAGGGCATATTTCTTTTCATTCTCTGGTAACTGGTTGTACAGTGGGGCTTCTTCAGCACGACCCACCTCCTCCTCTGATGATATCCCAAAGTATTTGCCTTCTGGCCAGTCCATAATCACTTCCAATATTCCTGGGCGACTGGGGTTTCCTATTCAAGCCCGCTGAGTAATCAGTGCAACCCACTTGCTCCATGTAGCATCAGTTGCATGATGCGTAGAAGAGACCCTTCCCTTGAACATCCAGCCTAGTACCGGCAATCGGGGTGCTAGGAGGAGCTGCGCTTCAATACCGACCACCTCCGAAGCAGATCAAACTCCTTCATATGCTGCCAATATCTCCTTTTCAGTTGGAGTATAGCAGGCCTCAGATCCTCTGTATCCCCGACTCCAAAACCCCAGGGGCCGACCTTGAGTTTCCCCAGGTTCTTTCTGCCAGAGGCTCCAGGTGGGGCCGTTCTCCCCAGCTGCAGTGTAGAGCACATTCTTTACATCTGGTCCTGTTCGAACCGGTCCAAGGGCTACTGCATGGACTATTTCCTGCTTGATTTGTTCAAAGGCTTGTCGTTGTTCAGGGCCCCATTCAAACTCATTCTTCTTACGGGTTACTTGGTAGAGCGGGTTTACAATCAGACTGTAATTTGGGATGTGCATTCTCCAAAACCCCACATCACCTAGGAAAGTCTGTGTTTCTTTTTTGTTAGTTGGTGGAGACATAGCTGTTATTTTGTTGATCACATCCATTGGAATTTGACGATGTCCATCTTGCCATTTTATTCCTAAAAACTGGATCTCTCGTGCAGGTCCTTTGACTTTATTTTGTTTTATGGCAAAACCGGCTTTCAGAAGGATTTGGACTATTTTCTTCCCTTTCTCGAAAACTTCCTCTGCCGTGTCACCCCACACAATAATGTCATCGATGTACTGCAGGTGTTCAGGAGCTTCCCCCTGCTCTAGCGCAGACTGGATCAGCCCATGGCAAATGGTAAGGCTGTGTTTCCACCCCTGGGGCAGCTGATTCCAAGTATATTGGACTCCCCTCCAAGTGAAAACAAATTGTGGCCTGCACTCTGCTGCTAGAGGGATGGAGAAAAATGCATTAGCGATATCAATTGTGGCGTACCACTTGGCTGCCTTTGATTCAAGTTCGTACTGAAGTTCCTGCATGTCCGGCACTGCAGCACTCAGTAGTGGCGTCACTTCGTTCAGGCCACGATAGTCCACTGCTAGTCTCCACTCACCATTAGACTTTCACACTGAACATATGGGACTATTGAAATGTGAATGAGTCTTGCTGATCACTCCTTGGCTCTCCAATTGATGAATTAGCTTATGGATGGGAATCAGGGAGTCTCGGTTAGTGCGATATTGCCGCCGGTGCACAGTTGTGGTAGCGATTGGCACTTGCTGTTCTTCGACCCTCAGCAACCCCACAACAGAGGGGTCCTCTGAGAGACCAGGCAAGGTAGATAATTGTTTAAAGCCCTCTGTCTCTAAGGCAGCTATACCAAAAGCCCACCGGAACCCTTTTGGGTCCTTGCAATATCCTCTTCTAAGATAGTCTATGCCAAGGATACATGGAGCATCCGGGCCAGTCACAATGCGGTGCTTTTCCCACTCATTCCCAGTCAGACTCATTTCAGCCTCCAATACAGTCAACTGCTGAGATCCGCCTGTCACTCCACAAATACATATGGGCTCTGGTCCTTTGTAGTTCGATGGCATTATATTACATTGTGCACCGGTGTCTACTAAAGCCTTATACTTCTGTGCGTCTGACATGCCAGGCCATCGAATCCACACAGTCCAATAAACTCGATTGTCCCTTTCCTCCCCCTGGCTGGAGGCAGGGCCCCCCTAATCCTGGTCAGAATCTTCTTCGTTTCTGTGTTTGAAGGACTGTCTGCTGGAAGTTGGAGCAGCAAACTTTTCAGAGAATCCCTTTTTCTTGATTGTTTTCTTTTGCAACTCACATACCCGTGCCTCTAGGGTCGTGGTAGATTTTCCATCCCATTTTCTCATGTCCTCTCCATGGTCTCGTAAGTAAAACCACAGGGTGGCACGGGGTGAGTACCCACCATATCGTCTTCCTTGTGTGAATGAACGCCTACCCCTGATAGCTGAGACACTGCTTTGTACAGGTGCAGGGGAGAATAATCTCTCTTCAAGTTGGTGAACCTTTTCAGAAAGTTTCTCCACAGCTGAGACGCAGGCCTGTAAGGAAGAGGAGAGACTTTCTTCGTACTGCCGGAGTTGTTTAGCCACTTCATCCACTGTGGGTTCCTCATCCTCTTTCCAGGCCATTATTGCCAATGAGCTGGCATATGATGATGGTGCACTCCGTACAAACTTCCGCCACATGGGTCGTGTACACCTGACTTCATCTGGATCTTTGGATGTTTGTCTGAGGTCTGGATCCTCATAAATCACTTCCCGTACGGCTAATTCCCTCAGGTACTGGATTCCCTTCTCCATGGTGGTCCACTTGCCTGGTAGACATAAAAGTTCTTCCTTGAAGGGATACCTTTCCCTCACAGCTGAGAGGAGACGCCTCCAGAGGCTGTGAGATTGTGCTCCATCTGCAATTGCTTTGTCAATGCCTGCATCTCTAGCAAGGGATCCCAGTCGCTTGGCTTCCCTGCCGTCTAATTCCACACAATTGGCTCCAGTGTCCCAGCATCGGAGCAGCCAGGTGACAAGCTGCTCACCTATACAGCAACCAGAATCTTTTCGCACATCTCGTAACTCACGCTCATTTAGGCTTCGGGTAGTTACTGTTGATTTTTCAGCATCCTCATCTTCCTCCTCCTGAATCCTTGATGGCCAGCGTCGTCGTCATCTCCGTCGTCTCTATACCTAGATTTGGCAGAAGACTCTCTGCGTTCTAAACGACCTGAATCTCTATACCATTTTTTTCACCTTCTCTACAGGGGCAGCTTGCACTACTACTGCTCATTTCTCTGACCTTGTTACAGGGTCTGCCACAGAGGTTGGAATACTCTCCGCAGGGTCAACTTGCACTGTTACTGCTCATTTCTCTGACCTTGTTACAGGGTCTGCCACAGAGGTTGGAATACCCTCTGCAGGGTCAACTTGCACTGCTACAGCTCTTTTCTCTGACCCAGCCACAGGAGCTGGAGCGGCTGCAGGAGCTGGAGCAGCTGCAGGAACCGGAGCTGGAGTGGCTGCAGGAACTGGAGTTGGAGCAGTTGCAGGAGCTGGGACTGGAGTAGCAGCAGGAGCTGGAACTGGAGCGGCTGCAGGAACCGGAGCTGGAGCAGTTGCAGGAGCTGGAACTGGAGCGGCTGCAGGAACCGGAGCTGGAGCAGTTGCAGGAGCTAGAACTGGAGCAGCTGCAGGAGCTGGGACTGGAGCAGCTGCAGGAGCTGGAACTGGAGCGGCTGCAGGAGCTGGGACTGGAGCGGCTTGCAGAGTCCACCGTAGGGTGTCTCAGTGGCCGTTGGATCTGTCACCGGGCTTGGAGTGGCCACAGGGTCTGTCACTAAGTTGATAGCAGTATCAATGCAGCTTGATAGGCATGAGCCAGGCCCCAGCATGTTACAATGATTTGTGTTACTTTGGAACTGCCAGAATCATGACACCTTTTTCTCAAGCATTCTGCCAGTTTTTTGAGGATTTTGCAGTTGTTCAGGGGTGAATTTCCAAAACACTGGGGGTGCCAACTGCTCTAGATGCCTGCCCATATCCTCCCATACTCCCTGCCACCCACAACTATACTGCCTCCGGGCAGATCTCCGGATGAGCTTCCTAAGTAGTTGTTTAACTTTAAGCAGAATCTGAAGTGCATTCAGGAGGCAGAACAACAAGACTATGCTGGTCTGAGTATCCCAAGGATGTTCAATATCTTGGAGAGCTATTGTAGCAAGCTCGGAGGGTAAGAGGGTGGTGAAGGAGGAAGGCAGAGTGATAATAATTGTCTGCAAGGAAATACTTCCTCATTGACTAAATAAGTCATTGGACAAATAACATTGTTACCACTTAGGAGACACCTAGTTTTTACTATTACTGAAAAAGTAATACTTTGGAACCAAAAAAGTTACAGCTTCAGCCACAGGACCCTTCAACCTTTCACTTTTGTTTGCAAATTATGTGGAGCTTCTGTGACTATGTTCCTGACTGACTATTATGTATCCTGTAAAAATACAAAATATTGCATATTAATATAATTCCATGTTGTTGTCAAGAATTTGGACCTGAGATAGCGTCAAATAGAATTAGTACCCTCTGGTATTGCTGGGATAAAAAGTAGTGGATCAGCAACATGCAGAGAATTTTTTGGTTCTCAATTTGATTTTTGTTTTGTTGTTTGTGGTGTTGATGGTGGTATGTTTTGTTTTGTTTTGTTTAAATATTCAAATTCTTAGCATTAAAAAAAAAATATTTCATATATTCTGTTTATAAAAGAAGCTTTCTTAACTGTTTGGATTTTTTTAATAGTGATGATTTTTTTTACTTTGCTTTAGACCTCTGAAGCATCAGACTAAACTAGTTACATCATAGTTGTAAACTTATTTAAAGTTTTTTTCTAACTTGCCACAATATAGTTCCCATAGCTCCCTTATCTGCAGTTTCAGGGTATTTTCATAGACAATAATGGCAGTTTTAATCTGAGTAGATTCTTCTGTCTTAACTGATTAGATAGAATTAATAGCCTGAATGCAGATAATCATAGTTTTTTGTTTGTTTGTTTGTTTGTTTTTTTTTTGTTTGTTTAGTGGTCTTAGCATATTTTCATTTAATTTTCTCTTATTGCATTAAAAAAAAATAATAAAAAGAGGAGGGGGGAGAAAGAAAGAACAGGTACCTGTAAGGTTTATGTGTTCCTGTCTTACAATTGCCTATTTCCTTAGTAATATAAATCATATTGAAATATTCTGACATTTGGCAGAATTGTAATAAGAACAGCAATAACAATGAGATACAAAGAATTCCAAATGGATTTTTTTTTTTTCTTCTGGAAAACCAAACCAAACCAAACCAAACCAAACAACCTCCTTAATCATTTAAACAGTTGTAAAACAAAACAAAAACCTGGAAGGAATTAAAATGGATAATTTGTCATGTCTATCTTTTATTCCAATGTAGTGTGAAAGGACTTTTCAGAGATATTCCAATTTTCTATGGAAAAGAAATTTAATGTATCAGCATGACATTTTGTACAGATCTGGAATACAAATAAACTGGTTCTCATGTAACTTTATTTTCAAAGTTAAAGTTTACTTTCAGTGCATACTTATGTCACTAATCTATTTTTCTATTTTATTTTGAAAGTTTTACTGATTTCCTTCTTCCATCTCTAACCATCTATTTCAGACAAGAGAATCATCTCTCTGGATGCTGCCAGTATCTCCATCCTACAGGTTGCTTTCCTTTAAAGAAGTAATTAGCAATACCGGGTCTTTTAAAGCTATGTTTACTAACTGTAGTGGAAAGATGAAGACAAACATTGCTTATGCACAGCCTTCCAGACCAAAGTTTGCATCATCAACCAAAATGTATTTCAGTAGAACTGCTAGAAGACTAAGTGGGTAGCATCTAGAGATGTGATAAGAATGTAAGAATAGTATGAGAGTGTTTTCCTTAGTGTGATATTAAAATACAGTGTGACTAAGCAATGAGTGGCCATAAACGATGTGGGTCAGTGGACACAGAGGCATATGTACATGAAAATGGATATAGAAGGCTTGATCCCAATGAACACTGAAGAATGTTTATCTGTATTTTCAAATGTCTGTTCTTTATTATCTACATTATAACAAAGACTAGGCTCCCATGCCACGGTCCAGGATGTTAGTCTCTAAAATGCACTTGTAAAGTTTCAGGCCAAACGTGGTTTAAAATGGCTATTAAGCTATATAAGGTGCAGAAAATTGGATTCATAATGGAACCATACAGAAATTCACTGCCATTTGGAATTGTCAGACATGGTTATACATAATGAAGTGCAGGTGATGTTTAAGTAATGGATTATTTAAGGTAAAAGGTAACAGAAATTTCTCAAAGGCATAGACAAATACTGACTTTAGGCTTCTCCTAAATTACTTCATATATTAGATCCATTCTAAATAAAAGATATCATTCATACAACCCAACGTCTATGATTTCACAGTGGAGTCCAAAAGGATATCACTTTCACAGTCTCCCTCCATACCTTATGGATAGTTAGTGGCAGCTAACTCTATTATTTCCTCACTGTATGTTTCCACTAGAATTCTTGAGATAATTCTCTGCATTCATGAAAATGCCATAACTTTGCTACCAGTAAACGCTACAAATTATCAATTTATTCTTACATACATACTGTCTTTTACACAGAACTTCTCTGCATGCATAACTCCATCACCACATATCTAAATTTTTCCTCTTTGTTGACACTTCTTCAAATGATACCAGACCAAAGTTAAATTACATAAAATAAGAAGTAGAGTATATTTTCAGTCTTGCTTTTCATGAAAATCTTTTCTGTTTTAGCTAATTTCATATGAATATTATCAAATTTATATTAATCTTTCTGTTAACTTCAGATTTAAAGACCTAATCATTTCAACATTTTTTTTTTTAATTTTTGTAAAAGATAGCATTTACAGAAATTCTCAAATAATTTTTTTTAATGAGTTAGTAGAGAACCCATCAAAATAAATTAAAAATAAATACCATCAAAACCTCAGCTCACTGTTACAGAATTGAATTGTTTTGAATGTTTGAATTCCTGATTTAAAAGCTTACATTTGAATCATTTGAATACTTCTGTGTTCCTTTCATATCTCATCTTTAATTCATCCCTGTCATGATTCTCTGTACCTTTTTTTTCTAGTTCTAAGGTATCCCTATAGAGAACAGACTATAAGAAGTAAAAATGTTATTCAAGACAGAAGAAAATTATAGAATACATGTAATATAGCAGCAGTTTGCTGATATTTTTGTTTTATTTTTATTTCCTAATAATTTCTAACTGCTTACTCTCCTTTTTGATTGCTGTAAGCATACAGTTAACGTATTTAGACTCAACAGTAGCTCCAGTATCTCTTTCCTACATAAGTAATTTATGTATTTTCCTGATTTAGTCATGATTACAGATACTAAACTTAAGATTTCTTTTCCTTCTTACATTTTCTGTACACTAAGATGAAGTACTGCACTGATGCTTAAATCTATGCAGTATAAATGTTCTCTGTTAAACTAAATGTTTTATCATTTACTGATCTTAAATTAGTATATGTCTTATTCAGATAATAACACTAACATTATAAACATTTCTTCCTTTTTTCCTCTACACTTGCCCAAAACAATCTTTACACACTGAGACAAATCTTAGGGGTTGTGATGTATTAAATGGAAACTAATGCAAGGGCAGACCTGTAACAGTATTAGAATTTAATGTGAAATCTGTATATAAAATTGTATACATGCATTCATGTATGCATGCATATAAGTGCACTTTAGCAATGGTAAGTGAAAAGAATTGTGCTTTTACTTATACTTAGCCATTAAGTCTATATTCATTTCGAACTATAAGTTTTCTGTAGGCAGATTAAGATTCATAGAAGAAATGTCAGGCTAAATATAATTAACAGGAAGAATTTTCTTCAGTTGAAACTATTTGTTCAAAAAATAACTTTTCATTCATATCCAGGTACAACAAACTTTTCTGCCTTTTTAAAAACAAAGTGTCTGAATGTCATACCAGGAGATTTAAGTACAACAACAAACTTTCATATGTGTAATATTCACAATAGTATCTATTACTGCATTAAACGATCATTGTCAGAGCTATGATTTAACACTTCCTCGTGCACAGGTATAACAAATGGATCATACTTTTAAGGCATTACCAAACTCCAAATCTATTTCTGTTTCAATATGTTTTATAATAGGGTAAATTCTAAATCAGTGTAAACTGCAGAAAGCAATACATAACAAAATGGATATGAGGTGAGTTCAGTTCACTTATTTGTGCTTTCAGGTCAATAAAATATTCCATTAGCAACTTAAATACATAAGGATGAGGTGTTTTTCTGATTGTGTATCAGTGACTACATCAATGTAACTTCAAAATCTGGAAATACACCACATGGTTCAGTCAGCTAAATTCGTCAGTAAATGTCCTGAATCCTAATTCGTATTCACAGATCGGAAGACTGTATTACCTAGAATAGTGTTTTTAACTTGTCAATTGTTTTGGCTGGATTTATTTCCTTTGTAGAGGCTCATATGATGATGTTGTATTTTTGATGAAAATAGTGGTAATAATACACCAGTCTTTTAGTTGCTGAAAAGTTAGTGCTTACACAGAGCCAAGGACTTTTCTACTTCTCATGCTGCCCTGCCTGTGAAGAAGATGGAAGTATAAAAAATATTGTGAAGAAACATAACCAGGACAGGACTGATGAAAAAAGATATCTCGTACCATATAATGTCATGCTCAGTAATTAAAGCTGGATGCTGGCATAAAGAAAGGGGGGGGGGGGGGGGGGAAGGAGGGAATGGAAGGGAGATGAAGGGGGATGTTTGCAGTCATGGCATTTGTCTTCCAAGAAACCATTATGATGAGTCTTGGTTTTTCTAGAAGTGGCTACCCATAGATGGGAAGCAGTGAATTAAATTCCTTGTTTTTGTTTTGCTTGCACTTGCAGCTTTTGCTTACCTAATGAACTGTCTTTATCTTAACTCACGAGTTCTCACACTTTTCTCTTTCTGATTTGATACCCCAACCCACCTGGAAAAAAAAAAAGATTTTTTTTTTTGTTGTTGTTCAAGAATTATGTAGGAGTTGTGATCAGATAGGCTGCATAGAAATTGCCAGTGTTAACACACATAGCCTACTGAAATATCTAACAAAATCAGATTGAAATTATTGTAGTAGAATAGCATAAAAATTTCATTTTGAATTCCTGTTTTCTCTCTACTGAAGTATATGAATTAAAGACAAAAATGAGTGTGGAATTTTAATATATGAAAAATATAAAGATTAGCAGATATTCACATGGGATTTTTTTTTCATTGGAATTAAAATAATTCTTAAAATCTTTTTTTTTTTTTTATTGGGGGATGAGAATCTAAATTAAAAAAATGTATATACAAATCAGAAAATTAATACATCATAAATTTGGGAAAAGTTGTAAATTATACAGAAGGAGATAGAATAGATCAAGGGTATTTTTTATTTGTCACAGAACACAAATGTCATGGCATAGATTGCATTCATGTGGCCAATAATGTTTTGCCTCTGAATCTGTGTGAGGAATTATGCTAACATCTAAACAGTATGGATGCTATGCCATTGATCAGTTCAGCTTTCTGGTGTAGATATAGCTACAATGTCCTCATAAAGTGTCAGTATATCTTTTGGTAAAAATAAAAATACCCAGCTGCCTAGGAAAGTAATCACGTATCAATAGAGAATTGAGAAGTGATTGATTGAGAATCACGTCTCAATAAAAATCATGGAGGTTTACTATGGACTTCAATTTGGTCAAAATTTGTCTTAATCAATGATGATTAATCAATGATATTTCCTCTGGGGGGAACATTAGAGGGAGGGGATTCATAACCTCTTATCAAAATAAAGATGTACACATTTTCTGCTTTATCTTTTGGGGTAACATGGTGTCTAAGCACTTTACAAAATATAAATATTTTACAAATATCTGCAAGATGAGGAGGCATCCAGAACAGTATTTGCACTTTGCTTCCACAAAATCAACTTAAAGTTCATAAATAAGTGTAGCTATGATAATTAAGCATGTAGGTATCTCTTTTAGAAAATTGGTTCTTATTTTGACTCAAAAAAAAAAAAGATTAAAAAAAGATTAAAAACAGATTAAGAAACAAACACTTAAACAGATGTTTAGTTTAAGTGTGTACTAATTCTTATTAACACTAAGGAATACTTGATTTTGACTTCTTGCTATGTTCCTGACTAAAAGAAATAATTTAGAAATATTCTTCAGCACCCTTCAATTAAAAAACACTTGATAAAAGGGAAGTGGATTTCAAGTAACTTGAGCTGGGACTTTGATGTTATGCTGAGTTTGAATTTCATGTGGAACTTCATGAATTAGTTGAAAATTCCCTCTATCTGTCACCCCTTGATGGTACTTAAGAAAGGCTTGGTTTAACCTGAGATCACCTTGCATCTCTTATATAGGATGCATTGTGTAGCTTCACAAGCCAGACGAACGCCAAACCACACACCTTGACATACTGATAACAACCATTCAGCCACACACACACAGAGCTTAAAAGCTTTTCTCCAACCTGTGCTCTGACACAGACTCATTCCCTAAAAGCAATCCTTGAGCATAAATATTTTTTTCAATTACTTTAATAAGAAGAATAATAAAAATGACAGAGGTATAACAATCCCCTATGTAACATACAGGATTAACTAGATACTACAGTTCCAACCAAGGTGTCTATTTTGGTTAAGCCTCCATACAAAAGGAACACATACTTTTAATTGGTTTAGATTTTTTTTTTCTTCTTTCCATTACTTATTTCCCATAGACAGTGAAGTAGAAGTTGGGTTGTGTTAAAATGACTAGCATTGCTTAATCCTTTCCATTATTATAATATTGTAACCCCAGGCTTTCTGATTGCTTTCACAAACTGATAACAATTGATTGCTGCCAGAAGGGCCTGATGTATTTTGATTGTAACAAAAAGACAGGTATAAGGTAGCCAGAATCACTGTGACACATTACTGAGAAAGAATGCATGAGTGAATTTCTCACAACAATAAAGCCCAAAGGAAGAAGACTGCAATAAAAGACAGGAAGGTATTTTGGTGGCAATGCTCCACTGAAAACTTTGATTTGTTTCCATATTACCTGAAAGGACAAAACATAGATCCACAGAAGAAATCAGAAGCTGACTTTTGCAACTGTTTCCACAGCCCTAACTTAGCAATATAGATATAGCATTAACAAGCCTTTCTTCAGCGGCACGGAGGATCACACAGCACATAGCGTGATATTAGCCATATGCTGTGCTTGTGTGCAGAATTGTAAACATTCAGCATCATATCTGATTCTGCTACTTCTGTTTTATTTTATGACAAGAAGTTTTTTTCTGAGCCCTTTATCCACCCAAGAATCATTTATCAATAGTCCTCTATCGTCTGGGATAAGGGCCAAACCTCAAGCTTGGGATCAGATTATTTAGTGGTGGTAACTTGCAGCTGTTACTACCAGCCTGTCCACAGGAACAGCAAAAGGTCTTTACTTTTGAGCTTTTCAGGTTACCTTGACAACTGTTTTTCCAAATCTTTTGGGACAAATTGGCCATAGCCATCCTATGGGTTGGATCCAGGTTGCACGCTGCCAGTTGGACCTGCTGAAATCCTACTTGCGAAAAGTAAAGAAAATATTAAATGAGTAACTGATCCTAGTTTGAATGTTTTCCACATGCCATAGAAATCCACACAGAATACTAGGAAAAGTGTAATACGTGGTTTGGGGTGAAAGTAAAAATATCCCATTTTTCAATCTTAATGTTAACATACCTGTGTAACTTGGAACATAAGCAACCATGTAAAGCAAATGTTTAGACTACAAAGTCCATTTACAATTTTCATGGTACTACAACTGTTATCAGGTATAGTATTATTGTAACAATATTTAATTGTTGTCTAGACATAAAATAAATGGAGGTAAAAAAATATATATATATAATGTACATGTGTACGTGACATAAATATAAATATTTATATAAAATGTTATCATACTTCTGTATTATTTTCCCTTGCCTTTTCTATAGTGAGATCAAGTTCCAGAAGACAAGTGAATGTTGTGTGAGAAAAAATCATTTCCCATACTCTTTCAGATTTGTTTGCATAATTAGAAGCGCTGTTTTAGATTGTGAGTGCTTCTTTGTCTTAGTCATCTGGAATTCTGTTCACCCTCATAGCTCTATATTATGATTTACTATATTACCTGAAGTTTTGCATTTTCTATTTTAAATTGTTATATTGATTATATTATAGACAGGAATTTTCAATGATTAACATGACTTTTGTACATGCTGTTTCATATTTTATTTCTTAGGTTTGTGTCCTCATCATTTTTTTCTCCTCTCTATTCAACAGCAATCTGCTAGTATGACTTTTTCATTCTGCTAAAAGTTTTTTTTTTTTTTTTTTTAGTTAGTGACTTATTATTTCATTTCATAGTGTTATTATCTAAGCAGTGCAGTATGGGAAGTAAGAATTTGATTCCTGTTGTGTATGCCTGCATTCAACTGTGTCATTTTCTGGAGATACCTGAGCTACTCTGACACAACCCAAGCACATACCAATGTAAATGTGCTGTTGAGCCAAGGCTAATTATCTTCACTATTTGTAAGGAGAGGTATCACAGCTCTGTGGTATATGCAATTTCTTTTAATACACAGAAATGATACCATCCTTTTCTGAGTCTATAACATCATTTAAAAAGTCCTATTCTGTGGTGATTTTTAAAATTAAACACTTCTGTCTCATTAAATAAAGTGTTTATTTGTGTGGCTCAGCTCTTACAGGATGAGGGAGCATGGGACCAAAGCTAAAGTGACTTCAGACTACCATTACATGACCCTAAATTATCCAGTACACATGTAACCATCCATCCATGACTACCTGGAGTATCTCTACCACAAAATGAGATTTAACAGCATAAACACACCCTGAAAAACATTTTAGTAAACACAAGAATGGACAATGGATATGTCTTCCCAGGGTAGGGTTGCAAGTTTTTGCTGGAGCTGGGAAGAGACAGGCTCCTGAGCTGACTCTCAGATGGCCCATGCTACACATTTTCAAACATTTTAGAACTATAATAAACCACATTGGAAAATATTGACTATACTTTTTTTTTTTTTTTTTTTTTTTTTTAATTACATGGCTAAAGCATCCCCCTCTTCTCTTATGCTGTAAGTACCACTCAGATTAACAACTGTATTAATTAAGAAACAACTATGCATTTCTGGAAAATCACAAGAGAAGATGTACAATAGAATTTTGTTATTAATCTGTATTAACAAATGTAGTATTTTCCAAATACTAAAACAAAATGTGCTAGTTTTACTCTTTTTCCTTTAAACTTATTCATTTATTTCTGTTTGTTCTTTTTTTTTTTTTTTTTTTAATTTTATTTGAGCATAGAATGGACTCATCTTGTTTTCCTCAATTCTAGAGTTTAGAATTCATAATAATTTATAATGTCTGACAAATAATGTATAGTCTCTGACAGATTTTTTTTTACAGCAATGTCAGAATGAATCATCATCAATTAATGTGAAATGTGACTTTGTAGCAGGAATTTAATTATTTAATCTTAGAAGAATAAAGTGTTCATATTTACTTCTTATTATACAGCTGGACAGAAAGAGCTTCAGGTTACAAACATTAAATACCATGAAAAATAAGCCAGTAATGTTCTACTGTTAAGGTAACTTTATATGTAAGTGATTTCATGACCCTTTCACATGCTTAGAAGTTTTATTACTGAACTAGCATTCCTTCATAAATTGTATAAATTTATATCCTTCCAGAGGATCTAAGAAATATATATATATATAACAGAAATATATAACTGAAGACCAAACTAAACAGTACACTTGAACATTACAGTTTGTTTTCCCTTGTGGCATCTGTGACCAGGGCTAGGATTGAATGCCATTTTTTTCTTCAACCAACTGGTTTCACTTCAAAACCATTGGGAAGAGACATAAAAATAAAGGAAGACAGAGATGGATCAGAAGTGGAGAAAAAAAAAAAAAAAAAAAAAAAAAAACACAAAGGTAAGTATTTATTTGGTTATTGTATAGTGGTAAACAAGTTAACAATAAAGCTAGCCACCTGATAAATGGAATCACAGAATCATAGAATATCCCAAATTGGAAGGGAAGGGTCCCCCTCACTCTATACAGGACCACTCAAAAATCAGGCTATAGGTCTGAGAGCATTGTCCAATTGTTTCTTGAACTCCTGCACATTCAGAGCTGTGACCACTTCCCTGGGGAGCCTGTTCCAGTGCCCAACCACCTTCTTACTGAAGAACCTCCTTATAATATCTAACCCTTGATGCAGCTTCATTCCCTTGAGTGCTGTTGCTGGTCACCAGAAAGCAGAGATAAGTGCCTCTCCTTGTGAGGTAGCTGTAGGCCACCGTGAGACCTCCCTTCAGTCTCCTCTTCTCTAGGCTGAACAAGCAACTTCAGCCACTCCTCATATGTCTTTCCCTCTAGACACTTCACCATCTTTGCAGCCTCCTTTGGACATTGCTTAACAGTCCAATTGTGGCATGCAAAACTGCACACAGTACTTGAAGTGAGGCCATGCCAACATGAAGCAAAGCAGGACAATCACTTCTGTTGACAGGCTAGCAATACTGTACTTGATGAATCTCAGGATATGGTTGTCTCTTTTGGCTACCAGGGCACACTGTCATCAACCATAACATGTCAGCCTGCCATCAACCATAACTCCCAGATGTGTGTGGAGGAGTAAGCACAATTTCGTCCACCTTAGAAAATTTCGTTACTGCATTTACTAAGTCTCCATGAACTTATTCTTCAACATGCATCAGTATATGAAGGGAAGCAGTAGCCCTTTTGCAACTATTTTTCCCTTAGTACCTCCTTTAGCTACACAGATAAATAAAGGACTTTTGCTTTCGTTTCTCCTTAGCAGAAGTAAAATACAAAAGATTTCAGATAGAAGCACTAAGATCATATCAGTTTCTTATTTATTCACCAAACACCATGGTTTCTGTACTAAGAGAATGGAGACTAGCTTATGCCAGTTCCTTATTACACTCAAAAAAATATTTTCTGCCATTTATGTTATGTAAAAGGCTTATGGTATGAACTTATGCAAAGGCCTAAATGAAAGTGGTACCAAAAATGCATCCTATCAAGTTTCTGTAAGAATAATTGTGTGACTCTTAGTCATACTTTCTCTCCAAACTACTGCTTTCTTTAACATCTTTCTAAAGTGCTTCCTTTAAGTCTTATTACTTTTTCAGTGTATGTTTTACAGATAATGACAATTTCTTATTTGTAACTAGTTAAAGTCAGGGAAATCTGTTGCAAAGATTACACCCATACACTACCTTCACAAGTACAGAATGTAAATGTATAATATAAAATTAGAAAATACTGAATTGCCTCAGTTTCCATCTTAATCTCATACATGGATTGTGTTGGGGTCTGTCTGAGCTGGAGTCACCTTTCCCTGCAGCAGCCCACACAGTGCTGTGCTCTGCACTCATAGCTGGAACAGCACTGATACCACTCCTGTGTTGTGTCTATTGCTGCATAGTGCTGGCACAGCATCAGGACTCCTTCCAAGCCCCCAACAGCCAGCAGGCTGGGGTGGGCAAGTGATGGGGAGGGACATCACCAGGGCAGCTGACCTAAACCAACCAAAGGGATATTCCATAACACCTGATGTCACACTCAGCAATAAAAAGGGGGGCTTTTGTAGGGGAGGGGGCTGTTCCTCCTGAACAACCACTACGCGTTTTGAGGCCCTGCTTCCCAGGATGTGCCAAACATCGCTCATTGATGGGAAGTAGAGAATAATTTTTTACCCTTCTCTCTGTACTTCTGCACAGATTTATTGTTTCTTTTGTTTCTTTTTCTCCCCATTCTCTTTCCCTTTAATTAAACCTTTCTCATCTCAAACCTCAAGCTCTATGTGTTGTATTTTCTCCCCCTTCCTCTTTGAGGAGAGGGGGAGTGAGAGAGTGGTTGTAGTGGAGCTCAGCTGCCCACCTGAGTAAACCACCATGTGGATGCATGTAGATTCACAGGTATACCTAGAAGACGTACATTATCAGTTCAGACTTGCTTTTCTTATAGGTTTCCAAGAAGATTCAGTAATAAAATTTACATTCCTTTCTTTCTTTCTTTCTTCTTTCTTTCTTCTTTCTTTCTTCTTTCTTTCTTTCTTTCTTTCTTTTTCTTTCTTTTCTTCTTTTCTTTCTTTCTTTTCTTTCTTTCTTTCTTTCTTTCTTTCTCTCTTTCTTTCTCTCTCTCTTTCTTTCTCTCTTTCTCTTCTTCTCTCTCTTTTCTCTCTCTTTCTCTCTTTCTCTCTTTCTCTTTCTCTCTTTCTCTCTTTCTTCTTTCTCTCTCTCTTTCCTCTTTCTCTCTTTCTCTCTTCTCTCTCTCTCTTTCTCTCTTTCTCTCTCTCTTTCTCTCTCTTTCTCTCTTTCTCTCTTTCTCTCTTCTCTCTTTCTTTCTCTCTTTCTCTTCTCTCTTTCTTTCTCTCTTTCTTTCTCTCTTTCTCTCTTTCTTTCTCTCGTTTCTTCTCTCTCTTTCTTTCAAATAAAAAGTCTCTCTTAGATTATGTTAAATAGATCTTATAAAAGACTATTTCAAATTTTTCTCTATGGTCATTATATTTGGCTTGTAGGCATATTGACTGTGCTGATGGAGGGGGAAGTGAAACTTTACCTAGCATAAAGATTTGTGGCATTATACATTATAGGCTTTTCCATAATACTTTTTTTTTTGTTTGTTTGTTTGTTTGTTTTACCCCTCTTACAAAGAGTATTCATTAATTCTATTCATTGCATTTTTTGAGTTAATTCTGAAAAAAAAATCCTGATTAATATAGTTCTGAAAAGAAAAAATACTGATTAATATACTGTTTATAATGTAGGAGAATTTATTCTTAAAACAGGGAACAGGGACAGCTAGCAGATCTCTCACTTCATTCATTTAAAACAGGGACATTAAGGCACATTTATCTTGTTTTCAGAACTTAGATCTTAAAATATATTAACAGAACTTTTCTTCTCTTCTTCTTCTTCTTCTTCTTCTTCTTCTTCTTCTTCTTCTTCTTCTTCTTCTTCTTCCTTTTCTCCTTCTCCTTCTCCTTCTCCTTCTCCTTCTCCTTCTCCTTCTCCTTCTCCTCCTCCTTCTCCTCCTCCTCCTCCTCCTCCTCCTCCTCCTCCTCCTCCTCCTCTCCTCCTCCTCCTCCTCCTCCTCCTCCTCCTTCTTCTTCTTCTTCTTCCTTTTCTCCTTCTCCTTCTCCTTCTCCTTCTCCTTCTCCTTCTCCTTCTCCTTCTCCTTCTCCTTCTCCTTCTCCTTCTCCTTCTCCTTCTCCTTCTCCTCCTCTTCCTCCTCCTCATCCTCCTTCTCCCTCTCTCCCCCTTCTCCTCATCCCTCTCTCTTCCTCCTCCTCCTCCTCCTCCTCCTCTTCCCTCCCTCCTCCTCCTCCTCCTCCTTCTTCTTCTTCTCCTCCTCCTCTTCCTTTTCTCCTTCTCTCCTCCTCCTCCTCCTCCTCCTCCTCCTCCTCCTCCTCCTCCTCTCCTCCTCCTCCTTCTTCTTCTTTCTCTTTCTCTTTCTCTTTCTCTTTCTCTTTCTCTTTCTCTTTCTCTTTCTCTTTCTCTTTCTCTTTCTCTTTCTCTTTCTCTTTCTCTTTCTCTTTCTCTTTCTCTTTCTCTTTCTCTTTCTCTTTCTCTTTCTCTTTCTCTTTCTCTTTCCTTACTGTTATAGAAACCAATAAGAGGGGATAGAAGAGGTGAAAATCATACCAAACCTTTTAGAAACATTCAATCGCTTAGCATCAATGGGTAAACATTATGCAAACACCTTCACTACATGTTCTCAGATCTAGAGATATGTACAGAGATATGAATCAGACCCTGGCACCAATTAACAATGTCATGTTTGAAAACAGTCCAGGGAAGAAATGGAATTCTGTAAAAGTTCAAAACCAATTCCTATGATCCATATTTTCTCTTCTTTGGGAGCAAACAGGTTGTGAACATCAGACACTTGTCTCCCTTCTCTCCTTGTTGATTCCACTGATTGCACCGGTGTTTAAAAGTAGCCCATGAAGACAAATGAGTAGGGATATCCAGATCCTTAGTCAAGATGTTCTAAGGTGCTTGAGTACAGACAATAATAGGATATTTGCCTATATTTTCCTTAAATTCCCAGAAAAGGAAGCAAAAGAGTGGAAGCCTAAACTCTTTCAGATTTTAATGTTAAATAATGTCATATACTAGAGCCTGATTGACAGTAAACCTTAAAAATAAAGTTGTAAAAATAATATATATATATATATATATTGCTGCTGTTAGTACTTTTGCAAATGCTTGGATGCAAAGTAAAGGAAAGACAGAATTAATCAGGATACTACTTCAGAGACACTGCAGATACTTTCCAGAGAACCTTGGGACACAAAATTAAAAATGAGCAGGAAACTGCTGTGTCTTCAGAAGGAAGAAAACATTTCTCAGAAAGAGGGAGACACCAAGCTAATGTAAAGATACCATAAGATACAGAAGGAAAATTACAAAGAAAAGTAACCATTAAGGGAAAAAAAAAAAAAAAAAAAAAAAAAAAAAAGCAGATTGATAATGGAAGGATGGGAAAGTTAAATAAATTATCTTTCCTAAATACATTCTGCAGGCACCTTATCAGAGAATTTAAGATACTGCAAATGTACATCAGCACAATGGAACTAACTCTGTTCTTGTCCCAGAAGACAAGCATCATAACATAGCTGATATCCATACGTGGATACCATTTTACAACCCAGAACAAGAAAGGCTTATTCACACTACTGGTACAAACAGCTTTTGGCCTCTGTGTGTCATCACCTAAACTCTATGCAGAATTGCTTGAGAAAATTCATGTTGCTGTAGATAAAAGCTCTGTTAGGATACATTCAAGAAACTAAATAGACTGACTGACTGTCTTAAATGGTCCCTGGACTGACTTAGTTTAATAGGATAAATGTAGTCAAAAAGACCACTGTAATTTTCTGGTTGATTATAATAAACTATTTTAACACTTTTTTTTTTTCTTTTTTTTTAATTATTTTTTTTTCCTCCAGAGACATACATCTTCTGTATTGAGACTTGCATAGCATAAATTCAAGGCTTTCGATATTGTCTCCCATGACATCCCACTAGCAAAGCTGAGAAAGTGTGGGATAGAGGAGTGGACGGCAAGGTGGGTTGAGAACTGGCTGACTGGCCGAGTTCAGAGGGTGGTGATCAGCAGAGCAGAGTCTGTCTGGAGGCCTGTGACTAGCAATGTTCCCCAGGGGTTGGTGCTGGGTCTGCTCTTGTTCAACATCTTCATTGACGACCTTGATGAGGGAATAGTGTCTGCCCTCAGCAAGTATGCTGATGACACAAAGCTGGGAGGAGTGGCTGACCTGCCAGAAGGCTGTGCTGCCATTCAGCGAGACCTGGACTGACTGGAGAGCTGGGCAGGAAGAAACCAAATGAGATTTAATAAGAGCAAGTGTAGAGTCCTGCACCTGGGAAGGAACAACCCGAAGTATCAGTACACGCCGGGGGATTACCTGCTGGAGAGGAGCTCTGAGGAGAAGGATCTGGGGTTCCTGGTGGACAACAGGTTGACCATGAGCCAACACTGTGTCCTCATGGCCAAGAGGGCCAATGGGATCCTGACGTGCATTAAAAGGAGCATGGCCAGCAGGTGGAGGGAGGTGATCCTCCCCCTCTGCTCTGCCCTGGTGAGGCCGCATCTGGGGTGCTGTGTCCAGTTCTGGGCTCCCCAGTTCAAGGGAGACAGGGAACTACTGGAGAGGGCCCAGCGGAGGGCCACAAAGATGGTACAGGGCCTGGACAATGTTCCCTATGAAGAAAGGCTGAGAGACCTGGGTCTGTTCAGCCTGGAGAAGAGAAGACTGAGAGGGGATCTCCTCAGTGTATATCTGAGGGGTGGGGGACAGAAGGATGTAGCCAACCTCTTCTCAGTGGTTTGTGGGGATAGGACAAGGGGCAATAGCTGCAAGTTAGAGCACAGGAAGTTCTGCAGTGACATATGAAAGAACTTCTTCACTATGAGGGTGATGGAGCATTGGACCAGGCTGCCTAGGGAGGTTGTGGAGTCTCCTTCTCTGGAGATATTCAAGGCCTGCCTGGACACCTACCTGGGCAGCCTGCTCTGAGGAACCTTCTTTGGAAGGGGGGTTGGACCCAATGCTCTTTCGAGGTCCCTTCCAACCCCTACAGTTCTGTGATTCTTTGTGATTCTGTGTGAAATGTATTATAGATGTTTTCAAGGTGTCAAATAGTAGTTGAGTATATCAATGTATCAAACTGTTTGCTGGTATGGAAGATACAAAAATTTTGAATCAGCTCAAACGTTCTCTGAAATTTTAGTTGTCAAAATAGATGCAACTTGTGTGAGTTGAAGTAATCCTTTCTGAAGCCAGAATCTTTCCTCTCATATATATATATTTTACTTATTTACGTAAAATATGTTTATATACATAAAATAAAGAGATGAATGAACAGACAAGTGGATTGTGATCACAAGTGCCAATTAAAACACTATCTGTAGAATAATATCTGTAGCATATTTTTCACACTTTCCTAAGAGGTTTCAGCGAGTGTTGTAAATGATGGTATCAGGTAGAAACTCATAACTTAAAAATCATCAAAGATGTATCTGAAGAACCATTCTGACAGTGTTTGGGAAAAACAACTCAACAACACTTGAACAAGACAATTTCAAATAAAATGCAACATAAGCATTCATTTCTTTACAATGCTCTTTCAGACATCACAATCTAACCACATATTTACCAGGAAATACAGTAACTTAAGAGTTTTTATGCTATTCCAACAAAAAGTAAAGTAAAACAAAGTAAAACAAAGTAAAAACCAACCAACCAATCAACAAACAAACCAACTGAACCAACCAACTAAACAAAACAAAATGAAACAAAAAACAAAACCAAAAACAAACAAACAAAAAACACCAATCTTGCCTTCATTGAATCATAAAATCATAGAATCATAGAATCATTAAGGTTGGAAAAGACCTCCTAGATCATCTGGTCCAACTGTCCTCTTACCACCACTTTCACCCACTAAACCATGCCCCTTAGCACCACGTCCAACCTTTCCTTAAACACCCCTAGGGACCCCCACCATCTCCCTGGGTTCCAATGCCTAACTACTATTTCTGAGAAGAAATGTCCGACCTAATTTCCAGCCTAAACCTCTGGTGCAACTTGAGGCCATTCCCTCTAGCACTAGTGAGATAAAAGGAAACTCCTTTCAGTATATGCCAGACATTTTTAAGCCTTCCAGTGTTGATATTTTCTACTATTTAATATCATCTTGATGAGAATAATTTATATATTTGTGTGTTTATTTAATTTACTTTTATTTTTCAGCAGTAACTGTGGAATACTATTAGAACAGTTTTTTTTTTTTTTTTTTTTTTTTTTTTTTTTTTTAATACAGCATAGTACTTCTAAAATTTGTTTTATTTTTAAGTAAGCGATCTTCATATAATACTTAGGAATCTGAATATGGTATCTTATAATGTTAACACATGCAGACTGGAAAGTCAAGCCGTGTTTTTCCTGAATTTACACAAAAAAAATATTGCAAAGATGGGAAATGAACGCTGGTTTTGTCTTCAGGAATTTATCAGCAGTGCTAAACCATGTCAGTAGGGCTAAATTGTGTCTTTTCTAAATACCCAAGATCAAGAATTAATCTTAATACATTTTCCTAGAGGAAATACATAACATCATTACTCCCCAGTGTTATAGAAACTTTTTAGAGATGCAGACTTCTGCCTCTGCAATGTGATTCTAATATTTCATATGACAACACCAGCATATTGCAGTGGTTTCATTCACGTGGGCAGCTGAACTCCACCAGAAGCACTTTCTCACTTCCCCTCATCAAAGGGAAAAGGGAAAAAAATGTGATAAAAACAGCTCCAGGGTTGAAACAATGACAGGAAGCTCACTCCCAACCTAACCTCTTCTACCTCCTCCCCCTGAGAGGCACACGGAACAGTGGAATGGAGGTTGTGGTTAGTCTAGAGCACTTTGCCTCTGCCACTCTTTCACGGTTACTCTTGCCCCTGCTCCACAGGGGTCTCTCCCATGGGATGCCGTCCTTCCCAAACTGATCCCCACAGGCAGCAGCTCTTCAAGAATTGCTCCAAATATGGGTCCGTACCACGGGGTGCATCCGTCAGGAGAAAACTCTTCCAACATGGGTCCCTCACAGGCAGAAGCTCCTGCCAGGTCACCTGCTCCTGCGTGGGCTCCTCTCCATGGGCTGCAGCTCCAGCCCAGGGCCTGCTCTGGGGTTCTCCATGGGCCACAGCCTCCTTCAGGCCACATCCACCTGCTACACCAGGGGCTCCTCCATGGGCTGCAGTGTGGAGGTCTGCTCCACCATGGTACACCATGGGCTTCAGGGACACAGCCTGCTCCACCATGGGCCTTTCCGCAGGTTGCAGGGGAACATCAGCTCCTGTGCCTGGAGCACTTCCTTCCCCTCCTTCTGCAATGACCATGGTGTCTGCAGGGCTGTTTCTCACTCCTCACTCTCTCAGATGCTTTACTCAGACTTTTTGTTTGTTTGTTTGTTTGTTTCCCCTTTTTAAAATCTACTTTCACAGAGATGCAAACAACATAACTTATTAGCTCAACTATGGGCAGCAAGGTCCCTTTGGAGCTGGCTGAAACCGGCTCTTATCTAAAATGGGTCTGCTGCTGGATTCTTATGGAAGCCACCGCTGCAGCCCCCTGCTACCAAAACCTTGCCACATAAGCCCACTACATTATAAAAACACTATCTAATGTAGGTTTCACTTGGACACTTTACTTTTGGAAAATAGGAAGATGGAGATTGTTGACAGAGTAGAGAAATTATAATCTCCTCCACTTTCTGTATATTTATATATTTCTGGAGTATTAAAATAAAATGCATGAGAATTTCTCCTTCAGCAAAATACTATGTGATCTAAAAGAAAAAATAAAGTTTCACTGAATAAAAAAACAATTTAGCTACCAAAGAACACACACATAAAAAAACAAACAACAAACAAACATTACTGTAAAATATAAATCATAAAATAACTATATCAAGTGTTCAAGTGGGGAAAATTCTGCTTTGGAATACTCTCCTCCCAAAGCTAACTTGCTCTTCCAAATGTAACTGAAAAACTGTTTATTTGAAGTTTACGCATGGTGGCTTACTTTCAGTGCTACATAAATTAAATTATGTTATCCAATTCAACTGCATTTATATTATATTTTGTGTAATACTTCAAGTTGGTTAATGCTAACAGTGAATATTAATCCTCCATTAACATATTAACATATAATACTAACATATAACATATAATCCTCCATTAATATATTATTCTTTCTCCGATAATTGTGCTGACTGCAGGATTGACTTTCAAGTGGGAAATATTTTCATGTTTTGTGTTTCTAGGCTGTGTCCTAGAAATTTGAAATAGGCATCTGCAGTCTGAAATAAACACTTGCTCGAACAAAAGCAGAGATATCTCTTCTCACAGGTATTCACCTGATGCTTTCCTTTCCTGAGTATTGAAAAACAGCTTTATCTTGCAAATAAATTATGATCAAAAGTTTGTTCTAAAGAAGGATTTCAACTGACTGAAAACATGCTCTGAGTCTAACTTTATTAACAAACAAACTCACAGACAAACAATTACATTGTTTATAGATATTCTTTCTAGTACCAAGGACAATGTTATTTCTCATTTAAGCACCTACAAATATCTACCATTTTAAAAATGCCATTCCCATTCAACAAAACCTTTAAATAAGACTAACCATTTATGATTTGTAGCAATTTTATGAAAACACTCTCAAGAATAGTTCCTCACCTAATAAACAAACAAAGCAAACAAGACAAATCAAAGCAAGACACACTTTTGTAATAAATTTTATATGGAAGACATACAGAGTTTATTTTTGGAAGCATGCTCTTTTTGAATATTTAGATAGACATTGAGTATCCTGAAATAGCCTCGAATCTTCAAAAGATCCTATTACTTGAATGAACTGTCATGCGTATGTATCACAGTATTTCTGTTTGAATTAGATATTTCTTGGGCATTGATCACACATTTTCTGATTAAAATCTTTGCTATCATTTAAGAGCCCAGATATAATTATTTAAATAATTAATTGTAAGAATGAAGGATACATTAACATTTGGAATCATTCAAAGGTATTGCACAGGCAAGATTTTTTATATTTTTTTTTTGTCAGTGATTTGATTAAATTTACAAAAAGTTCAGTACAGTCATTGAAATTAGCTTCAGCTTGCAAACACCATTCAGACATAAAAGGAAATTATATCTCTAGTAATTATAATTGATGATGAATATTTCAGTACATTATAAAACAGAAAATTTTAATTTATCTAGACCATGGTGTAAACTTAATCAAACACACACTTCTTGTTATTTTAGGGGTCTACTAGAGTATAAAGTCCAGTTAATACAAGATTATACTTTGCTTTACTTTTTCTAATCACTTTAAATTACAAAAATTGATTTTCCTGTTACACCTGAGACACTATTACTGTTAATCCTGGTATTTCCTTGTTTAAGCTACACTTAAATTCTCCTTCTGCACTAAACCATTTCTCTTTCTCTTTTTATAGATAAATGAACAGAGCACTAAAACAAGCTGTAGACCACAGCTGGAATGAATGTAATTTCTGTCCTCAGGGAGTTTCCTCATTTTGGAGCAGTAAAGACAAAAAGATAAACTAAAAAGTTGTTTTGTCAAATTAAAATCTTAGTAGCACTGGGAAACTTTGTAGTCAAAAGAAAATGATTGTTCCATAAACACACACACACACATATCTACATATATATACATGTACATGTAGATGCGTATCTTAATGATAAAAACATGGGATAGGAAATCAATAAATAACCTTATAAAATAAGATGTTTTGATTGTTTATAAACAAGCATGTAGTCACATAATTTTGTTGTTTAGAAAGGAGAAATATATATATGTATATATATAAAAAAATATCACTACAAGATAGAAATTATTATTTTATTATTTTTTTTTTTCATTTTCCACACCACATATTGTCTCTAAAATGCATGCTTAGTATTATCAAGAGAATAATATATATATATATATGTGTGTGTGTGTGTGTGTGTGTGTGTATATATAAGGCCTATATATAGAGATAGGCCTATATATAGATAGGCCTTATATCTGTTTCCAAGACTACAAGAAGACTAGAGCTTTAGATGTTAAGTAAATGTTGAAATGCTGACTGGAACTTTTAGATATTACATGATCAACAAAATCAAATTCATCTTTTAAATAATTATCTGGTTTATTTAAATATTATTTTGTAAAAAATATATATATATTTAAGCATAAATCTAAAACATATGGTATGCAACCATAATGAAAGGATTCAGTGCTGAGGCAACTGTATGAATGTGCTATGGCATACCAGTTGTGCAATGCAACTATCCTGTGTCTGTTCTCTTAGAACACAGTAAATATGAAGGTATGGAGTCTGTACTTTTAAGACAAGTTAAGAATAATTTGCATTTGATATTTACTAAGAGTATGCACACAGTTACTGAAATCTTAAGAAACATAAATCAGGAATTTGATTTATTTTTTAAAAGAAGAAACTAATTATAGATTATAAAAATGTTCTTTTATAATGGTAAATTAATTCCAGCTGCTCCTTATCTATTTCAATAACATTTATTTTTAATCATTTTTAGAAATACATAAATAAAATGGCTTTATTAATGAGCTTTAAATTAATTATTATTTTTAAAACTTTGTGATGACCAATAAGATGAGAATATGTAATGGCTATGGATTAACAAATCCTGAGAGTTAGCAGAAACAAAGTACAAAATAAGCCAAATATATATGACACTGAAGCCTTCAGTGTCATATATATTTTTTCAAAAATATTTTACATAATTCTTAAATGTATTTATGAAATATCTCCATGAATTCTATTATGGAGTCTGTTACTGGTTTCTGTGTGGTATTACTTTGCCTGATTTAAGTTTCATGGCTGCATTCTTTAACAGTATTCATATTTGTCTGCCATTACATTAGAGTTCAGAAATTGTATCTGACAGGTCCTCTGCTCTTTTGAAAAATATTTGAATATTAAATTAACCGTGATGAATCTGAAAAAAAACCCTGAGCTTAGCTGCAATTGCACTCCCCCACTGAGAACTCTGACTCCTGAGAGGTGTGGTCTTGGACCAGATGTAGACAAAATGAAGGGGTGTCTCACTACTGGATTAAGCTCATCTGGTCTACTGCATGGGCTGTCACGTTCATCCAGAGGTTCGATATTTATCATCTATCTGGGGCTACATCCAGCTGGCAGCTGATCATTTAGTGGTGTTCCCCATGGCCAGTTGTATTCAATATTTTATCAATCATCAGGATGCAGGAGTCGAATGCATCCTTATCAAGTTTGCTGATGATAGTGTATTGGGAAGCATCACTGACTCTCTAGAGAGACAAGAAGCCTTGCAGAGGGATCTAGCTATATTGGAACACTGGAAAATCAATGGCACAAAATTGAACAAAGGTAAATACTGGGTTCTACACCTAGGATGGAGTAAAGTTGGACACAGGTAGCTAGAGAGCAGAAAGGAATATGGGGGTGCTGGTTGACATTAGATTTAACCTAAGTTGGCAGTGTGCCCAAGCAGTCAAGAGGAAAAAATGTATTTTGGGGTGAATTTAAACTAAACTAGCATAGCTGGACTGTCAAAAGAGGTGATTCTTTCACTATTTAGTGTTGGTGCAGCTTCACCTTCAGTAATGTGTGCAGTTCTGAGCTCTACATTATAAAAAGTATATTAAGGTACTTGAAATTGTCCAGATGTGGGCTACAAAGCTGGTAAAAGAGCTATAATATATGTCATATGAGGAGAGGCTGAGGACACTGGCTTTCTAGTCTGAAGAAAAGAAGATAACCTGATTGCTCTCTACAACTTACTAAGGAGTGGAAGTGGAAAGTGTCTGGTAATCAATGATAGGATGCACGGGAATGTTACAAATTCTATTCTGTTCTGTTCTAATCATGCAGAACATATGCATGGGAACAGAACAGAACAGAACAGAGCAGAACAGAACAGAACATCCTCCTTCTCATGGAATAAGGTCAAGTTAGTAAGGAAGGACTTCTCTGTCATGAACCCATGTTGACTATGCCATTAACTGACTTTCAATAATCCACAGGATAATATTCTAAATAAGTTTTCCAGGTACTGAGGTTAGACTAACAGGTCTGTAGTTTCCTGGGTCTTCTCTAATGCCCTTTTTGTAAATGCATATAATGTTGGCTAGCTTCCAATCAGCAGAGACAACCCCAGACTCCCACAAACTTTGGAAAATTGGTAGGAAGGGTCCAGCTATAACATCTGCTAACTCACTGTAGTGAATCCCATCAGGTTCCATGGACATACAAACACTGAGAAGATACGACTATTCCTTCACAATTTTGGTGACCACAGATGGAGAATCACTGCTTCCCAAGTCATGGTTCTCCACCTCTGAGAAATGGGCAGACAAAGATTTGTTGTTACTATTAAAAATTGGGGGAAAAAAAGAAGTCATTAAATGCCTCCACCTTTTCCTCATCCTTACTTATTATGTGACCATCTGTTTCAAGTATCAGTCAAATGTTTTCCTTTTACCTCTTCTTGTTCTTGACATACTTGAAAAAGCCTTCTTTTTGGTTGTTGTTTGACACCACACTGGTCAATGTCAACTCAAGTTAAGCTTTGTTTTTTCTTATTTTCTCCCTACAGATGTGAACTGCAGCTCTGTACTCTCCCTGTGAAATAAGACCTTTCTTCCACAGGTCATATATTTTCTTTTTTTCTGATCTAGTTCTGGGAGAAATTCCATGTTCAGCCTGACCTGCTTGCTTGACTTGCTGTACCAAAGGACTGCCTGCTCCTGTGTTTTAAAAAAGTGGTTCTTGAAAAGCAACTAACTCTTGTGAATTCCTAAACTCTCTAGAGCAGATTCCCAGGGGACACTCTTAATGAGCTCCCTTGAAAGCCTAAAGTGTGCTCTTTAAAGTCCAGGATGGCAACTCTCCTGATTTTATTTTTTATTTTTTTCCCTCATTGCATCAAAACTTTTGAACTCAGTGATTTCATGATCATTGTGGCCAAGACAGTCACCTACTGCCACATCTCCCACAAGGTCGTCCCTATACTCAGACAGCAGATCTAGGAGAGCATCTTTTTACGACTACTGAGTGAGCCAGTGGGTAAAGATGAAGGTAACATATTGAAGGTAATATGTTTTAGGAATTTCCTAGACTTGTCATAGCAGTATGATGTTCCCAGTTTATATCTGGTCAAAGTTTCCCATACTGAATCCTCAGTGCATCAAGTATTTGAGTCCAAAATATTATTCTAAAAAATATGTATTACAAATTCTTTTTTTAACATTACCTATGTCAGTACTCTGTGCTTTTAAACTGTAAAGAATGTAGATGATTAAAATACAAGTTAATTTTTGATTGCAAACAGATGTTGGGAAATATTTTGTTCCTACTGTTGTGAACGTTATCTTCTGAAGACAAAACTGGTATTGTCCAGTGTACTGGGTCTGGCTGGGATGTTAACTTTCCCTGCAGTAGCCCATACAGTGCTGTGCTCTGCACTTGTAGCTAGAACAGCAGTGTTATCACACCAGTGTTGCGTCTGCTGCTGAGCAGAGCTGGCACAGCATCAGGATTCTCTCTAACCCTCCTAAGGGGTGGGCAAAAAAGTGAGAAAAGAAACATCACCAGGGCAGCTGACCTAAACCAACCAAAGGGATATTCCATAACATATGGTATGGAATAATATGGAGTCACACTCAGCAAAAAAAGGTGGAAACAGGAAGAAGAGGGGAGGGAAGGGCTCTTGAGGTGGAAATGTTGGTCCTTCTCCCGAACACTGGCTACATGCGTTGAGGGCCTGCTTCAAAGACGTGGTCAAGCATCACTCATTTGTGGTAAGTAGAGAGTAATATCTTTCCTCTGCACTTCCACATAGCCTTTATTTGTTGTTGTTGCTGTTGTTTTCTTTCTTTCCTTTTCCCCCTCCCTTTCCTTTTTTTTTTCCCCCCCTTAAGTTCAATTGTTTAGTTAATAATAATCTGTCCTTAATAATAATTATTTTTTATTATTATTATTATTATTATTTAATTAAATTATCCTTATCTCAACCTGTAAGTTGTTCTTGACTTTACTTCTTTCCCTCCTCATCTAAGGAGGGGGAGTGAGAGAGCGGTTGTGGTGTTTAGCTGCCTAGCATGGTAAAACCACGACATCCAGAGAAGTTTTATACAACATACATGTATAAGAGTAGACAAGGTGAATTGGTGTACCTGAGGGAAACTAGAAACAATGATGACATCTGTACCTGTTGCATGAAGTCATGATAACAATAATGTTTGATAACTTATATTTTTTCTTATTTTATTTTATTTTATTTTATTATTTTATTTTATTTTATTTTTTATTTTATTTTATTTTAATTTTTTGCAAACTTTTCAATTATTTCAAGACACATCAGTAGTCCTGGGTGTTAAAACATCTCTGTATATCTGTAAAGCCAGAAATAAAAGTGAAATGTAATGGAATGTAATTCCATTCCATTGGAATTACAATGGAATGGAATGAATGAAATGTCAGTGGAATGTAATTAAAGAATAACAGACTCACAAGGCATTATTTTTCTCTACTTTACTGTAATTTTTAATAGGGGTCTAATGCTAATATATTTATATATATTTTAAAAATAATTCCTAGCCATGTTGAATTTCTTGTAAGCAAACATTGAGTAAATTTTAGACCTATCTTTTAGCATGTATATTTGTGTCAACAGTGCCGGTTTCTCTTCTGGAAAGCCACTGTTATATCTGTTACATGCATGGAACAACCTTTTTTCTTCCTCTGTTCACAATGTAAACTTGTTATATTTCAGCTTTTATAGGTAAGAGAATGAATAGTTATCCTTTCTACTTACAACAAATTCAATTTCTTGCTGGTCTTTCTCTTCAGTTAGAATATGTATCAATTCATTATTTGTGAAATCATGAAGACTCATTAAAACAAAACAAAACAAAAAAAACATGCCACTGTGTGTCTTTCATTTAAAAACTGCTTGAGGGCCCTATGGGGTATATTAAATCTGTCTCATTGCTATATATCTTAGTGTACATTTTGCTTGAAACCAGGTGTTTTGTATATTGAACTTTTTAACACTGCAGGGAGGTAAGTATTCACAGCTGGAGTTTTATGCTTCACACATTTTCATGTTTGAGAACAAGAAGCAACCCCTAGGAAAAACTCCTCTAGCATGAAAAGAGGCAGAACAAAGCACTTCTGTATCTGGTGACAGGACATGGATATGATGAAGTCACAGATCTAGGACTTGCATATGAAATAGATGCTGGTGTAATAGAGAAAAAATAAGTTACAAACCACTGAAGTATAGAAATGTGAAGATCAATCACAACCAGTCAGTCACTGTGGTAAAAGAGTGTAAAAATATTCAAGAAAGGATGGATTTTTAAATTTTTATTTATTTATTTATTTTGTTACAGACAAAATTTCTTGTTAAGAACAGTTGTTCTTTAAAATAACATTTGAATTCTGTCATGTTTACTGTGATAAACTATCACCAGTTTATCTTTTTCAATTTGGTACAGTGTGCATAATAGTAATATATACAGAAAAATCTAAATGAATCTATTTCAAAAGTGAGATTAATATTTTTTGACTTAAACATATTACTACATAAGTAAATTAAATTTCTAAAATAGCACTTTAGAGTTTTTTTGTTGTTGTTTTACCTTGGGAAGACAAGTAGGAAAATTAATTGTTTTTCAAGTAACTTTAGTTTATTTAAAACAAAAAATAAAAGTGAAGCTTTGTGTAATTTCTGTGAAATTAGTTTAGGAAAACAAAAATGAATCTCAGAAGAAAATAAACTGTATTTATTGCCAACATCCAACTCTAAACCTGTTTATTTGATAAACAGGATCACAGTTTTTCACGGGATGGAAAATAATTTCAAAAGACTCTGAAACTCTGATACATCAGTATTAGAAAGAAGGAGCTTTTGGAGTTAGACAGAACATGTGTCTTTTATCCCACAAATTAAGACATCTCCACACCTGTATTCTTATCATTTAACAAATTTATAATCCTTCATCCCATCATCAAAGACAGTGATGAATTTGCTGCAAAGATTAACAAGGTAAATATTTTTGTCTGTGTCATCTGTAATAGTGAGAACTTCTGGCAGCACAAGAATCAATCTTGAGCCATAGCCTGGCAGTGTTCCAATCAACTAAATGGTTATAATCATTGGAATGATGATAAGAACCAGTGAAGTGCCGTTGTGTGAACATGTGAAACAGCTGAACACCACACACCACATAGTATTAACAGTTTAATACCTGGTCATAGTATTAACAGTATACCTGATCTAGTAAAAAGTGAATGGACTCCTTAAATATTGTAAATATTTAGATATAGATATATTTTTAAATAGAAAGAGCTTATTATTGAAATGATTAGAATCATTTCGCTTTTTGCTGAGGCCATGACACTTCATGTTGTAGTGCAAAACTATGTTTTAAAATATTTGATTTACTGATTTGGTGCTTTTAGTTTTCCTTCAGGACTACACTCTAGAACTCTAGAATAGAGTTACACAGGGTCTTTTCTTTCAAGACAATGCCATGTTTTAGCTCTCAGTTCTGTGGAAATCTCTCTGGTGACAATAATATATAACTTTTATGCTCTCCTTGTATGTTGCAGGAACAGTATGTGTATGTGTATGTAGAACAGGAGGAGAGGAAGCACAATGGGAAACACAATGATAAATAGTTATGTGTGGTCGGTGTTATTACTTCTGCCGCAAGTGATTTATTACACATAATATTTTATACAAATGACATTTTTAAAAATAGAAAAGGAGGGAGGACAATGAACAAAATTATATTCTTGTGATATTACAGAAAAACAATAAAGGGATCAAATTGATCTTGAATCATTGGATTTATACTGGAGAGAAATTTTGATCCAGACAGAAAAGAGCTCATTTTCTTTTGAATCACCTTGCTGTATGCTTAGAATTAATAAAAACAATAAAGTGATTGAATTTTGACATTTTTGAAATTTAAATATAAATTTAAACATTAAACCAGTTTATTAGAAAAAAAAATTAATAAATGCAAATGAAAGAATTTCCTCACTGCTAGTCTTGCTTTGATTTTTCTTTTTTATAATGAACATTTTCTATAAGCTTTTATTTCATAGTTTTTAAGATAGATTTTTATACCAAGCTTACAGCAAATGTAAAACATTAATATGTAAAACATTAAAAAACATTAAATGTAAAATGTAAATGTAAAGATAAATGTAAAATGTAAATGTAAAACATCAATAAAATTCACTCAACTGCTAGATTTTCTATATTGTTTATAGAAAGTTCTTTTGTCTTAAAAGAGTTCATTGGGCTTGGACGCAGGGTTGTGAGCATTACTGTAATTCACAGGCTCAGGATGGTTTCTCTTCTTACCTCTAGTTTAGAAAACGGCTCTTTTACCATCTGTCCTCAGTGGTGTTTGTTGATCAAAGTCTATGTCCTTAGATTTTCTTAGAAGAGTATTGCGCTTTTGCATGTATGTGCATATATGTGCATGTATGTGCCTGTGTTTATCTGTGCATAGGGAAAAGTCAGAGAGAATGTATTTCAGCTAGAGTTAAGTTCTTTGTGTTATAATAGTCCAGTTCTTGATTTTTCCCAAGGCACAGACTTCTATATATTTGCCTGAATATATGTTTGCCTGAACAAAGACTTAATGATCAAGTTAATTTATAGAGAGTAGAGAACCACTGTGTGATTTCAGATATATGGATTTAAATTCAGAATAATTGGATTGTCTTCAAAAGACTTATTCTTGACTTACACTACTGTAAGGGCAGACAATAGTCTGAAAAATTTTCACAGCAACGTATTATTCCAAAGTGACATATTTTATAGTGAGTGTCCTTTTAAAATACCTGTAGTCTGATTCATCAGCCTTTTAAAACTATTCTTAGGATCCAAATTCCTGATGCAGATTTCAGTAAGTTGTGAGGAAGTATTAATAATGACCTCAAATAAATCTGAAGGTGCAGTAGATTATATCTGAGTGATTCATATATACTAGGCCCTTGGAACAAAAATACACACTCGTGGATACTTAAGAAAATCCATAGCAGGAAATAAAACTGCTTATTTTTGACACAGGCTCAGTTCATCTCCAGTCATGTTTCTGTGGCAGAAGTGATAGTCTATGTAACAATTACCAATTACTTTGGTAAATATAGTAGGTCTGTACAAAAGGACAGTCTCATCTACATAAGACAATGAAATGTTTCTCCAGCATCTGACCCAGAGTGCTCTGCATGTGGCTTTACTAACAAATGAATGGTTGAACTGTGTGAGGAACACCATTTATTATACATTGCACATTCTCCATTAAAATCTTCAAACATAAGAGCTGCTGTCAATCACCTTCAACTGAGTAAACTCTTACCCAAACAGAATGTCTAGAATGCTATTTTTTTTTCAACCATTTCACACATGTAAAGATGATTCCAGGTTTGTCTGTATGCATTTTGGATGCTTGCCATACTTATGTAGCTATTTTAACTGCCAACATTTATTTTTTCTTTAGCTTTATGCAGAAAGAAAGATAAAACAAGAGAGGTGGTCTGTGGAGAATGAAAGATCTGAATATTTAAAAAATAAAATAAAATAAATACATTTTAAAAACATAAAAGATAGAACTTTAAGAAATTATGATTGTAGTCCTTTTTAGGAATAGCATTCTTATTCCTCTAACTATTTTTGTCACTTGAGTTGGAGATTATTTAAATTTTAACTGCAGTTTCTTTGTTTAACTGGATTTCTTATGTCTAATTCAGTTTTTGGGAAATAAGTGACATGCATAGTTCAGAGGGAGAGCCTGACCCCTTTGTATCTTTTTTTTTTTTTTTTTCCCTGGAATTTATCATTTCTATTTCTGAATGAGGTATATTTCACCCCAGTAAAATCCCTATAGCTGAATGGCATTGCCTGATAAACCCCAGAAAAACACAATTTTAATAAGCACCAATCTGCAGCTCCACAATAAATTAGTGTGAAGTTTTACACATGTTTACAATGTTCATTACCCTATACACAAATTTCGAAACAAGACGGACTGTTTGCAATGCATGTAATCAGCTTGGTGTCTTGTAACTGGACTATTTCAAGAAATAAAACAATGCAAGCACCCAGAACAAGGGCTCTTTAACTTGATCTATTAACTACAGTTTGTACCAGACCTTGGGAGGAATGGGAGGCCCCAGGCTAATCTTTCAATGTAGGTAAGTGTTTCTATGCACAGGCTTCACAATAAAATAATCAAAGCTCAAAGGGCCCTTCAAAAGAGAGTATATTCAATATTGAATTTCTTTATTAAAGGGTGCCAGTCAACACTACATTTTAATGTTATCCTGTTTCCATATATTATTATTTCTCTTCATAAATTGGCCCATGAAGTGATTAAGACAATTATTTTACATTTTTCTAATGATATTTCTTAGATGTTTATTGATCCACTATCAGTAAACATTGCCTACCATAATATTTCATTCTGAAAAAGACTTCAGATTAGATGTTGGAATTCCACGTGTATGAATAGGTCTTAATGTTAATTAGGTATGTAGTTGAAGAACTTTTCTTCATACTCCTGATTGATGACTACATTTATTTTTATTTTTATCCCATTATTGTCTTAAATTTAGAATTTAGAATTGTAATTTTAAATTTGTGATATTATGTTGGATTTTATCACAGATGCTTTTTTTTTTTTTTTTTTTTCAAAATATTTAAAAAGTATTAAAAATGAAATTTACTTCAAATAAGCTCTGTGTTACTAAGTCTGTTGTGGACTTAACAACAAAAACAGATTGATAAATCCCAGTGGAAAACTATGTATAAAAACTTTCACTATGGTTGAGTAATATGTAGCAGACACACAGGTATTACTGCTACACTATTTGATAAGATTATTTCATCAATATTTTATGTTATTTTAGCTTTGTATTGGAGAACATAGAACCTTCGCCTTAATTTCTGGGGGTAAAATTTGAAACTCTGTAGTCAAATGTGGTAATGTGGGTATGTCAATTCAACAAGTAAATTATGTGCTGACAATCTGTACTCATGTGTCTAGACTAAATGTATTTCCAGACTTTAGTAATAGTAATAGTAATAGTAATAGTAATAGTAATAGTAATAGTAATAGTAATAGTAATAGTAATAGTAATAGTAATAAATGGGATGGGGTGGGAGGGAGAAACACATTTTAAAATAATGTTGTAAATGTCTTTCATATACCCCCATCCTTTTTATCATAAAGTTATCATCCAAAACATTTGCTTGTAAAAATCAGCCAACATGTATATTAGAGTCAAAGGGTTTCTACTGATTTATGCCGGCTGGTGATCTGTGCCAGTGTCTGTTATAACCATAGTTACAATATGCTTCACTGTAATCATAACAGACAGTATTTGTTCAATCAAGGCAACATCTGGTGCAATGCAATGACTAGGATTTTAATTAGGTCCTTAAAAATAAATAAATAAATCTGTATTAGACTGCTTTGTGTCTTAAAAATACAGGGACAGAGATGACTATGCTATAAATATAATATACTTGCTTTTCACAGATTCTGGTTGAAAAAGTAACTGTTTTTCATATTTGCTTGCCTTGCCTTGCAAAATATTTTATAATGTATCATTGCACTCAGCTGTCTTGGACAGGAAACTTCGATAACGTTTCTCTTATGAGACTCCATTTCAGCGAGGTTACTATGACTCTAGAATATCATTTAGAATGTTATACTCACTAGGGTTAAGATGAGTCGGTTGAATCCGGAAAATGAATGGAACATTTACCCAAAGATAGGATCCATTTCCCTTTTCTAATGTAGCTGAGCTGCCAGGTTATGGGAAGTACCCAATACCAAAAGCAACAATCTTTCCTGAGAGAAATGCTGTTTCTGGTACTGAATTTTAATACTTGGTAAATGGGTTCATGGTAAAAAAATGAGAGTGTGAACGTGTATCAAGCCTATAGATAGATAGATAGATAGATAGATAGATAGATAAACAAACAGCAACAAAAATGCCCAAATCATAATGTTTCTGAAATAAGGATGTTATGTTACAGGTAGATATTCTTTGGTTTTCTCATAGCTAGACAAAGCTATAAGAAGCTCATTAGGGCATGACATTGCTGGATTCTATGGAACATATATTTAAGAAACATTAAAGGAATATTGAAGACAACAAATTTATTATTTGAATGATTGAAATTAACTTTAAAAAGTATTCTGTATGGAATGCAGATTAGTATGTAGAATATGTTGTACACCTTTCTCATGTCTATAATGTATTTATATTTTAATATTAGAGTTGAATGAAAATAAGGGAATAACATGAAGGATTTAGAGGCTGTCAATTTATTTTTCTTACTTTGTTGTTACACATGAAGCATATTTAAGAAATGGTGATTTTCATGAGCAAAGGAATAGTGTGGGGATTAATAATTAGTTTTCTTTCCAAATCTTCAGCTACCAGAATCTGTCAATATCACAAGTAATTAGTCCAAGCATGTGTTACGCTTTGGTGATTTATTTGCACTGAAGACATAGCTGATGAAAGCTGATCTTTGTCTTCTGGTGAGCCAGAAATCTTGATATACATGGAAGAGAGGTGCCAACCTATTTTTCAGTAGCCTGTGCTACATTATCAGATGTTTCAATAAAAGTGAGAAAGTTGTCCTTAAGACATCTATTTACGACTTAATTATGAATCTATTAATTACTTAATTATAAGGTTTTATTTATGAATTTCTATCCGGGTGTGGAGGTTTTAGAAGTTGAAAAATGATCATTCTCACAGAGGCAATGACTATTCATTGTGATGTACATGCAATCATCTCTATTAATATGACAACTTTATGAAGAAATTACTGAATCATACAATCATACTGAATCACAGACTGGTTTGGATTAGAAAGGACCTTAAAGATCATTTAATTCCAACCCCCCTGCCTTAGGCAGGGATATCACCCACTAGATCAGGTTGCTCAGGGCCTCTTCCAGCCTGGTCTTGAATGGGTTGGGGTATGCACAGCCTCTCTGGGCAACCTGTTCCAGTGCATCACCATCCTCTGAGTGAAGAATTTCCTCCCAACATTTAATCTAAATCTCTCCTCTTTTAGTTTAAAACCATTCCCCCTTGTCCTGTTGTTATCTGACTGAGTAAAAAGTCACTCTAAATCTTTTTTATAAGCCATCTTTTAGTACTGAAATGCTGCATGAGGTCATGTCCCCTCCCTCCCCCTGGAGCCTTCTCTTCTTCATTCTTTCTTCATAGGAGAGGTGTTCCAGCCTTCTGATCATCTTTGCGGTCCTAACAGATCCACATCCTTCTTGTGCTGGGGGCTCCAGACCCAGATCCAGGACTCCAAGTTGGGCTTTACAAGGGCAGAGTAAAAGGAGACATCACCTCTTTTAACTTTCTGGACACTCCTCTGTTGATGCAGCCCAGGATGCCTTCCACTGCTGGCTTGTGACAAGGTTTTATTCCACCAGAACACCCAACTCCTTCTCTACAGGCCTGCTCTCAAAGAGTTCTTCACCCAGTCTGTACTCATGTCTGGGATTGCCCTGGCCCAGGTGCAGCACCATGCACTTAGGCTTGTTGAACCTCATTATGTTCATGTGGGCCCACTTCTCAAGCTTGTCCAGATCCCTTTGGACGGCATCCTTTCCTTCTGTTGTATCAACTCTACTACTCAGTGCAATCTGCAAACATACTGAGGGTGAACTTGATCCCACTGTCTATGTAACTGATAAAGATATTAAACAGCACTGGTCCCAGGACAGACCCCTGAGAGACACCACTCATCACCAGCCTCCACTTGGACATAAAGCCATTGACCACAACTCGCTTGGTGTGGATAAGGAATTGGCTTGAAGCATTCAAATCAGTATTGCCTTAATCTGGACATCAAGATTTCACATGGGACCATGTCAAAGTCTTAACAGTATTCCAGGTAGATGACATCAATTGTTTTTCCCATGTTGACTGATGCAATCACTCCATTGTAGAAGGTCACCAAAATGTCCAGGCACAATTTGCCCTTGGTGAAAGCTGTGCTGGCTATCCCAGTTCACTTCCTTGTCTTGAATGTGTCTTAACATTGCTTCCAGGAGGCTCTGTTCCACTATCTTTCTAGGCACAGAACAGAGGCTCACCAGTCTGTAGTTCCTTCCATCTTCCTTTTTAAAAATGGAAATAAATATTCCCTTTATCCAGTCACCAGGGACTTTGACTGCCAGAACTTTTCAAATATGATTGAATGAGGTTTGGCAACTGCATCAGCCAGTTCCCTCAGGATCTTGGGATGAATGTTATTGCGTCCAATAGAACTTGTACCTGTTTGGTTTCACCTCCAGGTAGGTTTTGAATATATCCAGAGAAGGAGACTCCAAAGCCTCTCCCGTAAACCTGTTTCAGTGTTCTGTAACTCACATAGTAAAGTGCTTTCTCATATTCAGATGGAACTTCCTGTGTTTCAGTTTGTGCCCATTGCCTCTCTCCATATTTCCACTTCAGCTTCACAGGAACTTGTGGTTCACTTGCTGAGATTTAAGATATCATGTGTACCTTTGAATGCCTTTGAGTCTTGAGAGATTAATTTTATTTTTCTTCTTGAATTCCTCCTAACTAACTGAATATCCTTGTTGGCTCTCCTTTCTAGCTCCAGTTGTAATATATTTTTTTATATTCATAAGAAAATTACCAGAAGAAAGATAACACTGTGTTCTGACATTCTGTCCACAAACAAACAAAAACAATCATAAAAAAAAACCTTCAGCAAATAAGTCATCTCTACATTATCCAGTGCTTGTAGTAGCATTGCTTAAGCAATCAGAATATAACTAAAGCACTTTTGTGCTTTAAAGCACTAAAGAAGTGACTCTCCTACTTAATGAATATATACATTTTGGTACTATCTCCCCTGTGACAAGAAGTTTGGTACAATTTTAAAGTTTCCACATCACATACCATCACAGAACAATTGTATGGTCACATGCTGTAACAGGGCAATAAAGTTTGTATTCCCAGACTTTATAAAACTATTCCAAAAGTATTAGGCTGAAATACTCACCAGTGAAGAGACATCAGAAGAAACTATAACCATCTAAATGAAATCTCTTTCTGTAATATAGCTTTATTCCCTGAAAGATGCCAAATTATAAACAGTAAATTATGCATAAATAATTAAATGGTATGTTTTAATAGTTTTATACAGTTTTGTTGTTACGAAACAAGGTATCTTTTAGCTTGCCATGGTTTGCACCTCAGGGCATAATAAAAATAAAACCAATGAATCCTGTATTATATAAAAGTGTGAATATTCTTTCTGTATTTTCATAATATTTCACAACTTTACTAAAAAAATCTTAATAGACTTGACCTGACTTTTATTTTATTTTATTTTATTTTATTTTATTTTATTTTATTTTATTTATTTATTTTCTGATGGAGTACAGTTCAGAGGCACCCACAGCTGCAAGAGTTCGTTTAATCCTGGAAATATTATTTAACTGAATTTGTTTCAACATTAGTTTTACTGCAACACAACAAATAGGACTTACCTGCAAGACTTACTTAAATAGGAGAACATTTACAAGGTTGATTGCAGATAAAAGAATATTTATTTATTTATTTATTTATTTTTCTTAAAAAGCAAATTAATCTGGTACAATCCAGTCTTTTCCTGTCTCTCTAGTATTTCCCATACTGTATATTTCAGTAAACATTACTATCTTCTCTTCTTGAGATGTATCTTTGCTTTCAGTGACAGAAATGAAGGAGAAAGAAAGATGAGGATGATGGAATGTCATTAAATATTTCAGTCTGTGGTAACACCTTTCTCACAAGGTGAGAACATACAGCATCAGTTAGTGAATAAGAATACATAAGAAAACTATTTCAAACCAGAAAGAAATAAATAATTCATTCAGTTTTCTTGTTGGGGATACATATCTGAGACAAGTTGTAGACAGATTCACAGATCACTCCCCATATAAAATAAATTCAGTGAAAATTAGACATTCTTTTAACTTTCCTTTTTGGAGGATTACTTGAAGCCATGTTTTTCATCTCTCTTTCCCAAGTAAGCATTCTATTTTGTGGAGACACTAGGTTACATCTACCAGATACTAGGATAGACAGTAATTTATCTCCACATCCATGAATACTTGGTGCAAGGAGATTAAGAATTCTTGAAAAAATTGCCATCTAAAAGAGATTAAGATCTTCAAAAAGCAGTGCCCTTACTTCAGAAACTGTGGATTCTTAGAAGAAAAAAAAAAAAAAAAAAAAATAGTCATGCACTTCCTCAAAGGAAGTTCTGATTGAATATTAAGAAAAAGGTTCTTTACCAAAAAGATGGTCAGGCTCCTCAGGGAAGTGGCCACAGCACCGAGCCTGATGAAGTTCAAGAATTGTTTGAACAGTGCTCTTAGAAATACCATTTTATTTTTGGCTGGTCCTGTGTGGAGCCAACAGCTGGGCTCAGTGATCTTTGTGGTGTCTTTCTAACTCAAGATAGTGTATGATTCAATTCTGTGATTATATGATTCTATGTTCATGTCTGAATTTCTAAAAGACATCAAAACTCAATTTATTCTTTAGTTGTGTCAATCATCTATAAATTCCAATGATCAAGTACATAATGGCATCCTTGAGAACTATGTGTAACATAAACTATATGTTTACTTGGTTTGTAAGGAATATCACAAGAATGCTCTACACAGAACAAAACTCACAGAAGCCTCTGCAAGTAACACTTGAAAAGATTTGTTGGTGTGAATGATGTATAAAAATGGGTCCTGTGAGACCGAAGTTTTATTGATGACCCACCCAGGGAAAGCAGATGAGTTTCTCAGAGAGTATTCAGTTCTCTCTGAGAGAAATTCAGCGGCCTTTTATGGATAATGTTTTTATGTTTTTTTTTTTGGTTTTTTTTTTTTTTTCCTTTGGAGGCATTCCATAGAGACCTATTCCGCTGGTTTGCTTACTCTAAAGGAAAGGTGGAAGGACAGTAAAGTATACTACTTTCTGAAGGTTTGCTAAACTATTTTGAACTTCATAGAGTGATTTAGATTTTCATTTAGACTTGCCTGACAGAAGAAACTACTGAAGGAAAAAAAAGTGATATGCTTAGGGTTATATTTAATCATTTAGTCTCTGAGTATTGGTCACTTATATGACTTCAGTTATTAGTAAGATGATGACAGTTATGAGACAATTGTTTTATATGGTGATCTAAATACACCTTTGTTCTTTTAGTTGACTAAGAGACTTTTCTGATAAAAACAGTTGTTAAAAATTGATTGCTTCCAGTTTTACAACCCTATAATCACTTGAATGAAAATGCAAGTTCCTTTGAAAGTATATTTCCTTCAGGTACTGAAGCTAAGGATTATTTTCACTTAATATCTGTAAAAAAAACCTGACCATCAGGTTCAAATTCAAATGGGAACTTTTTTGATCAGTTCTAGTTGTTTAAAGGAAGCTAACATTTTAAACAGACATACTGTCAATGTATATGAGTTGCTCAACTTATTTTAATCCTAGTTTATCCTAATAATATATTTAATTTTTTAAGAACAGTTTATTTATTTATTTTATTTTATTTTATTTTTATTTTATTTTATTTTATTTTATTTTTATTTATTTTATTTTATTTATTTTATTTTATTTTAATTCTATTTATATATTTCAAATAATGGTTATCTTAGAGTTACTTATTGTTGTAACACTAATTGTCACAAATCAAGGAGTAAAAAGTTGAAAGACACAACCAGAAACTAATTCTATAGATAGAGATGCTGTAGTTGTAAATCACTTTTCCTTTTTTTTTTTTTTTTTTTTTTTTTTTTTAATTTAGAAACAAACATTTATCATTTTACTTTTCATTTGTCTTCTGCAAGAAGTATGTGTTTATTTGACCTTCTTGTTCATTACTCTTCATGTGTGGGAAGAATGATACACCCAGAAGATATAGCCCAGCTGTTTCCAGCCTCGGTAGAAGTTTTAAAGGAGAATTTTTTACTAGCTGTGCAATAATACATTAAATAGTCTTGAATATTCTCTAAATGTTAATAATGTCTACAAAGAAATAAGTGTGTTATTCAGCTTTCTAATGTCTTTGGAATACAGAATATGAAGAACATAAAAATGTTAACATTAATATTAACTAAATATTGCTTTCAAAAACATTTTTCTATAGTAAACTTCCTTGTAACCTTTTAGCAGAGTACATCTACTTTAAAAAAAATAGTGATAGTTTGTGAGGTAAGGTTCTAAGTGATAAACGTATGCTACTAAACAAAAATCAGTATATAAAAAAAATATCAGAGTAGCACATGCATATTTTTATTTCTTGAATTAAAAACTTACTCAGTTGGTAACTACTACTGAGACCTTTTTCACCCCTTATATATCTTTTCAATGAATTATTGGTAGAAAAAAAAGCATGCAGGTTGCCTGGAGGTCATGGACGTAAAAAAGGAAAAAAAAAAAAAAAGAAAAAAAAAAAGAAAAAAAAAAAAGAAAAAAAAAGAAAAAAAAAAGAAAAAAAAAAAGAATGCTCCTTAAAAATGTAAGATTGAACGATTGAAATAATGTTTAAAACAATAAAATCACGTACATTAAAATATTAATTATTCATGAATGAGTCAAGTGAGCTACTCCTTAAGGCATAATTTGTGATATCATTTTAATTCCAGGATGCATGGCAAGGAAAGGCTCAAGAAATTATGCACAGCATAATAGAAACAAAGAATTCTTTCAAAGAGCAGTTAATGTTGTAGAATGAAATTCATTCCAGAAGAAAGGGTTAGGACCCCGATTGAGCAAGGAATTCTCTCAATACATACCAGTATTCTGTATGTAAAAATAAGAACCTTCATGCTAGAGTTTTGGTGAAATACTCCTAAAAGAAGGGTACAAGTATGTTAATAGGCAGGCGTAAAATGCATAAGAATTAGATTTTTCTACCACCTTTTCTTCTGTCTTTCTTCTTTTCATTTTATTAACCATTTTTCTGAACATTTCAAGATCTTCTTCTACAGTCATTGTTCTTGCTCGTCTTAAGAAATGTTATATATCAGTGGTAATAAAAGAAACATGGAAACTTTGGGATTTTTTTTTTCCCAGCACATATAAGTGATATATATGATAAATCTCAATATTAATGTAAAATGAAATCTTTGTTATATTTTTTATAATTTGGGGCTACTACAAAAATATCTTTACAGATTTTAATATACTTCTAATCTTGTACAGGCTACTAACAGGAAGTTCAGATTATGTTCTCCACTACTTTATGAAATGAAATTATTAGAGGTTCCTGCTTTGAAAAAGCTTCATAGAACCTGACAATTTTTGACCATTAAGTTGTGTATTTGCACATTTGATTTGCTATTTTGATTTTGCTTAACACTTTTTCCACATTACAATCTATTCTGATTACTGTAATAGCTGTTAGCTAGTCTAACTATAATAGAATATTTAGTGGAAACTTTTATTTATATACCGTAAATGCATTCTAAAAATAGGACTTAAATACGAGTGCAAGTTATATTTTCAAAGGAGTTTTAGCCAAGTGGAAAGATGGTTTAATTGAAAGCAAACATAGAGATCAGAGTATAAAAAGAATAAATTAATTATTTAACTAACTTGTCTCTCTATGCAGTGTGCTCAGGCATTATCCATAGCAGGCATTTCATAAGATGATCCAAAGCAAGAACCTACAAGTGAGTAGCGGTCCACGTAGGTTGTATGGATGAGAAGAAATCCCTCTGAATCTAGTACAGAGTTTTTCCATGTCCTAAAGACAGACTTGTACAGAACATTGTTCTGAATATAACTGGTTCTATAGCTTTATTTAAAAACAAACAAACAAACAAACAAACATAGAAACAAATCTGCCCAAAGAGTTATTTTCTTTATTTAGTAAATCACAGACACATGACTTTCCTTAATTGTCCAGCAGTTAAGGCACGTTTTCAGCATTTGCAAGGTCATGGGATCCATGACTTCTTACTCATATACAAGATAGAACACGTGAGTAAACAAATATAATAAGTTTCAAATAAATAGATCATTTACTGTAGATTGATAAATATAAAAATGTAGATGACATACATCTTAATCTCATATTAATTCTGATAAAGACGTTTTACTATCATCCATGGGACATTTCCTTATGCATGCTATACAGATTAAAAAGGAATAAAACATGAATATAAAAACTGGAATAAGACATGAAATGCACATACATTATTGTGTAAAAGAAAATCAATGAAATGGAATGTACACACATAGAACTGAAATGGACTTCATAGAGTATCTAGTTTAATCGCAATTATTTCAGGCAGTTATTTTACACCATCTCACTTAAAATTTCATGAAATTCTATCTATCTTTAAATTACTTGAAGTGTTGAAGGAAAAACAATTTTATCTGTAGCGTTTTAAGGAAAGGTGATTCCACACACTTTTGATGGATGTATACTTTATACTTTAAATCAAATTATTCCTCATGGTCAGTTTACAATGTATGCTGTCGCAGAGAGAAACTTTTCCTTCCTCCTTCCCTCCTCCCTCCTCCCTCCCTTCCTTTTTCTAAAAAAAGACAAGTGCAAATAAGTTTATGAATGTCTTATTAACATTACGCAAATGTCACAGAATTCCAGGTTTGAATTGGGTCAATTTTAGCCAGTTTTCAGGAAAAACAAATAGGCATGAATCTGCATGGGACAGTTATACAGAGTAAAACTTCTTTGACTTGTTTCATCTCAGTTAACCTTCCTGGAACATCATCAACTGACTTGTCTATAGATTTCCAGTGGAAGGAAACCATCAGGATCAAGTAAGTAATTTATACCTGTCTGCCTGAAGAAACAAATAAACAAACAAATAACAGTATAAAAGTTACCTTTTGTATAACTGTATCATACTGTGGTACTGATGATTATCTTGCCATCATACATGTATATCCTTTTAGAGTCACAAACCTATATGGCATCTCTAGAAAGCATTTAGTCCACCTGCTGCCTGTAACAGAAACAAAACCAAAAAACAATCAAATCTGTATTAGGCATTTTTCCAGTCTGTTCTTCAAATCTCTTTGAGTAAATCAGAACTCAAAGAATTAGAAAATCTTTCTCAGTTCAAGCCTAATATTGTTTTTTTTTTTTTTTTTTGATCTGGTTTGCAGTCTAAGTCCATCACCAATTTTTATCTTTTGTGGATTTAAAAAAATAAATAAATAAATTCCTCTTGCCTTTGAAAAACCTTGTATGTGTTTGAGTTTCTGTGTTATCTTATTGCAGTCATCTATTCAGATTAGCCAACTTTAATTAGCTTTCTGCATTGTTTGTTTTTCTTTCACAGAATCACAGAATTGCAGAATCACAGAATCATCTAGGTTGGAAGAGACCTCCAAGATCACCTAGTCCAATCTCTGACCTAACACTAACCAGTCATCCACTAAACCATATCACTAAGCTCTACATCCAAACATCTTTTAAAGACCTCCAAGGATGGTGACTCAATGACTTCCCTGCGCAGCCTATTCCAATGCCTAACATCCCTTTCAGTAAAGAAGTTTTTTCTAATATCCAACCTAAACCTCCCCTGGCATGACTTTAGCCCATTCCCCCTCATCCTGTCACCAGGCATGTGGGAGAATAGACCAACCCCCACCTCTCTACAGCCTCCTTTAAGGTACTTGTAGAGTATGATAAGGTCACCCCAAGCCTCCTCTTCTCCAGGCTGAACAACCCCAGCTCCCTCAGCCGCTCCTCATTTGTTCTCCAGACCCCTCACCAGCTTCGTTGCCCTTCTCTGGACTCTCGAGCACCTCGATGTCCTTCTTGTAGCAAGGGGCCCAAAACTGAATACAGTACTCAAGGTGTGGCCTCACCAGAGCCAAGTACAGGGGGACAATCACTTCCCTAGACCTGCTGGCCACACTTTTTCTTATACAAGCCAGGATGCTGTTGGCCTTCTTGGCCACCTGAGCACACTGCTGGCTCATATTCACCCGACTATCAACCATCACTCCCAGGTCCTTCTCTGCCAGGCAGCTTTCTAACTACTCATCTCCCAGCCTGTAGATTTGCTTGGGGTTGTTGTACCCCAGGTGGAGGACCCAGCACTTGGCCTTGTTGAACTTCATACAGTTGAACTCAGCCCATCGGTGCAGCCTATCCAGATCCTCCTGCAGAGCCTTCCTACCCTCAAGCAGATTGACACACACACCTGACTTGGTGTCATCTGCAAATTTACTGAGGTGCACTCGATCCCCTCAACCCAGATCATTGATAAAGATGTTAAAGAGGACTGGCCCCAGTACTGAGCCCTGGGGGACTCAGTGACCGGCCTCCAGCTGGATTTAATTCCATTCACCATGACTCTTTGGGCCCGGCTACCCAGCCAGTTTCTAACCCAACAAACCATACACCAGTCTAAGCCAAGACCAGACAGTTTCTTGAGCATCTCCAGTCTGAGAAGTGTAATAGAACACTCAGCCATTCGTGTAACATATCACCCAAAACTCCAACTCCAGTTTTACTGGTGCTATGTAAGCTAAGACTTTTGCTTTTTTGCAATGACATGCAAGTTCCAGGTTTTTCATCTCACCTTTTTATTCAACTGTCCTCTCCCATACAACTATCTTAAGATGATTAATAACCCTTTTTTTATCTTCATTGATTATAAACATCGATTATAGATCATAGACAATTTAACTAGGATTTTAATTTGTAAGTTTCAGATATGTAAATTAGATAATGTGTATTCTATTTCATAAGCTTACAGTTGCATTTGTACCATAGCTTATTTGCAATCAAATAGAGGAATCCTGGCAAAAGTAGTACAGGACTAAAACCAAATTTTAACCTGGTCTCTGACAGCAATCAGAGAAATGTTCTTAATATCTTCTCTATATCCTTTGGGGTATGAAACAATTCCAATTAAAACAACAGATATAGTTAAAGCAGACAAGCTCTTAGATACACAAATATTTCCGCAAACTTAGATTCACAAAACAACCCTCAGTCTCAGTACAAGCTGAGAGCAATCATGCTGCATTTCATTTGTGTACATTATTTTTATTATTTGCATTGTCTGAGTGGACATTTGACTATCTATGATGTAGCAGTTGAGTACTGCTGAGATTCAAAATTAGGACCTTGATAAGGTGACAGAGAAAATTCATAACAAAAGAATCTAGAAGTTAAGTATTTGAATAAAGTAATGGTAGGATAGTAGAATCTAGTTAATAGATATTACAGTCATTACTTAAGAGTTCATTATATTTCAGGAAGCATGTGGACTATGTGCCATATAAAAATATTCAAAGCTACTCAGTTCTTTCCTTCTAGTCTTTGCCCTGTAGGTTGTGGTTTATTTGTTTATTTTTACATTTGTCACCATGCTAAAATTCTTCTCTTGCTAAATCTAGGAAGATATTCAAGGTGAATTCCATGTGGTTCTGTCCTAGATTCAACACTGTTCACAATTTCTGTCAGTCTTTTATCAGAAAATGTGTTATGACTAGACAATAAAGATGGTAACTTTGTCCTTGCTCTGAATATCTTACCTGAGTAATTACCTGAGGAGAATTACCTGAGGAGAATTGAGACTCAATTCTCCTGCAATGCTAGATTTAAACAATTTTATATTTATTAACATCATTTATTTCATTTATTTATTTATTACTAAAATAATGAAGGGAAAATTAAGTTCATTTAAGTTGAAACATAAAGCATGCCTCAAAATGTGGACAACTAATACTGGGGCAATACCAATTTGCTGCAAAGTTTTAAGTTCATAGTATCTTATATCTATTTTAATGACTCATTTTCATACAAAAAAAAACCACTGGAACTGCTGGTTGCATGAACTTAGCTTATATTGCTGTATGTTCTGGGTTTTCTATTGCTAATTGCTTGTGGTGAACCTCATCTACCTTACAAAATGATAAAAGAAATAAATACAACTTGTGAATATGGCGTTCCTATGGTATGTACTCGCTCCATAAAATATATTGTTTAGTAGAGACAAACAAATAAAAAAGTGTGCAGTTGAAAGACAAGAAAAGTTCATTACTCTCTGAACACTGAAATAGTTCTAGAAAAATTGAATTAATAAATACCAAAACATAGACTTGGGAAGTTACCTCTTTTCTCCCAGGGGATGGAGCTTTTTCAGGATCATGTTTTGGGCATAATGGTTAGATATAGAATGAAATACAGGCTGTTGTTGTTGGTTAACTTTTCTTTATAAGGGTACATTTTCACCTGTTTAATCATTTTTTTTTTTCACTATACTTATTCACCTTTATGAGAAAGAAAAGAGAACATTCTTCTTCGTCACTCCATTGTCCCTCCCTCAGTTAGCAGTACTGCTTCCCACATCCTACAGTAAATAAATTTAATGGTAAAGACATCCTTCTTAATATAAGAAATGTTCTTCTTGCTTTGACTTGCTGATTTGTCTGGTTGATTACTTGGCTCAATTGTCACAAAGAACATATGACAATATCATAGAAAACTCATTTCTGGATTTGCTTGTAGCTGTATTTTTAACTGCGGTAGTTAATATGTGTTATTTTACAAATAATTAATACTAACTGCAAAAATATAAAAATTAATGCTAAGAACTTGAACAGTAACTGTTACTCAATTATAATATACATATACATATATATTTGGCATACTGGGATATATATCTTTATTGAAAGAATAACCTGATAAAGCACTTATTCAAATTATTGAAACTGAATATTCTTTGTGTTCTGGTTTCAGGTGGGATTCTTGATTGTTTCTGACTGTCTGTTGGTATGAAACTGAATAGATTCAGTTTAGATTCAGTTCCTCAACATTTTGGTATTGTAAAATATGGACATGTTTCTGTATAACCACAAGGACCTAGTAAACATTTGGTCATTTGAGACTTGTATATAGACTGACAAAAATCATCATTAGTTTGCACACATTTAATTACATTTTTTAGTATAACTTTTGTAAACGATGTTCTTGAACTTGACACAAAATCAAAATGAACATTCCTCCATTTACTTTAAAAAATTAGCTAACTCCCTTCCCTTCCCTTCCCTTCCCTTCCCTTCCCTTCCCTTCCCTTCCCTTCCCTTCCCTTCCCTTCCCTTCCCTTCCCTTCCCTTCCCTTCCCTTCCCTTCCCTTCCCTTCCCTTCCCTTCCCTTCCCTTCCCTTCCCTTCCCTTCCCTTCCTTCCCTTCCCTTCCCTTCCCTTCCCTTCCCTTCCCTTCCCTTCCCTTCCCTTCCCTTCCCTTCCCTTCCCTTCCCTTCCCTGCAGTTCTTGTTCTCCCAGCTATATATAAAAATTGAAGTGTGTTGTCTATTATTTCTTTTTCTTCTATATCTATAAGATAATACAATTTGAAGGTTCAGTGAAATATAATATTTTTGCACCCTGGGGAAGATGATAAACAAAACAGAAGAATCTAAGTAATTATCCTTTAGGTGTTAATTTGGCAAAATATTTCTAAATTACTTCATATGCTTTTTTTTTTTTTTTTTTTTTTTTTTTTTTTACTATCCTTATTCCTATTCCAAAGCTTTCAATTTCAAAAGCTTTTTTTTTATTTTCAATGACTACATACAAATGCAGCACACGCTCTGCGTCCTAACAGATGCCATCTGTAAAAGCATTTACTTTAAATTAGTGGAATAAGTAATCAAAAGGGCTTTGTACTTAATGCAGAACTTTTGGTGACTATTAAATGCTCATTAGAGGGTGTTTTTGCTGTATGACTGTCAAAATCAGCAGGACGTTTGTGTTAGATTTCCTGAGTGGGTCAAGATTGAATATGATTTTACAACTTAAATAACATAAATGAATGCAGGTTATTTCAGAATATCCAGATGTTCCTTAAACTCCCTGCCCCTAAGAGAAACTTACAGTCAATTTAAATTTTGCTGCAATATTACAGTGTGAATTTTTGCTTCAACCATTTAACAACTCTCTTATTACATTTCACTTTTTTGTGTCTTATCTATCACAATTCAAAAAGATAATCAGTATTTTATTAGACATCTCTTTCTTTAAGTCTTGCAGTAATAGATGGCTCAAATGAGTCTATAACAAAAAGGCTTTGGATAGGTCAGTATCCTTACTACAGGTTCCTTAAATAAAAGGTTGCATGGCCATATTTTAGGAACCCTGACTAATCTTACTGGACTCAATTTAACTTTAAAACTAAAGACATTCTTAGAGTAAACAGTAGGTTTAAAGTTAGCTGCATATTTTGAGCTTTCTATATCTTAATTAAGATTTTTACATTCTTTTAGACAAATTATAATACACTAATTTATTTGTCAATGAGAAATACATCCACTTGTATTTTGTTTTTATTTTGTGTTGTTGCTCTTGTTTTTTAATGTTTCACACACTTATGTTAATTTTGACCTTTGGAGAATGCAAAATCTGTTAAGAAGAAGACAATAACTGTAGATTTAGAGATAATTTATAAAATTTGGTAAAAACTGCCTAAAAATGGCCTGTAAGCAAGACATTTTCCTTGGTAAGATTTCACTGAACAATAATCATTCTGAGATTTTTACTGTAGTACAGATAAAACAGCCCATTAGAAAATATGTTTGAATTCCATAAATCCAATATAAAAATATTAAAATATTGGATAAACATTAAAATATTATCTTTACATTGTTCAAACATTGCTTTTGCATAGTTGAACTCCAAGACAAGGATAGATAGGGTTTTGGAAAACCTGATCTAGTGGAATGTACTCCTGTCCATGACAAGGCACTTGGAACTAGATGATCTTTAAGGTCCCTTCTAACTGAAACCATTCTGTGATTCTATGATTCCAGGTAACATTTTCAACTCTAATCAAAACATAATAATAATTATTATTAACTAATCTTCTTTTAAAGTATTTTTTTCTATGACATCTATGACAAAAGTAAAAGAATGACAATGTTTTTTAGGCTAATTATGCCTTGGCATTACTTATGTATCTCAGTTGTGGAAGAATTTGAATCGGTTCCTAAACAGGGAGTTTTTTGAGCCATACTCTGAGTTTCCTGGCCATAATTTATATTATGAAGAAAACATCTCTCCATCCTGGCAATAGCCATTGGGGTACTGATTATGTCTGATCATCTGAGATAGGTTTTGAAGACCAGTCTTCATTCCCCAGGAAACAGACAATTGTAGCAGGCAACAGAGGAAGTTTGTTTTTGTTCCTATATTTTCTCACCCTGTTCCTCCAACAGGCTGTTATTGTTTCCTTCAATATTTATTTGGTTTACACAAAATGAAAGACATCAGCATGAATCCCTTTCCTTATTGCGACTATTTAGACCATGTATTGGACTGTTTCAACTCAAGTTAAAAGCTACTATTTTTTAACTCATGAGGATCCTGAGTTTTAGGCTCTGTTTCCTTCCTCTTTCCTGTTAACGTTGGCCCTGCTATGGGAAATATCAATAAATAAATAAATAAATAAATGTAATATATGGTCACTGAACCAAAAAAAAAAAAAAAGAAAAAAAGAAAATGAATTTCTTTTAAGTTGTTGATGTGTGCTCAGACAGCTCAGAACTTTTCTCAGTGAATACAGTGAAGTATCCTGTATGAACAGTAGGAAGAAAATCACAGAAGAAATAGTCCTCTGAGGAGTATCTTGTAATCAGGTTCAAAAACACCTTTTATGAAAGGTAGGAAGTTTAATCCCTTTATATTTGGCTGGGCTTCACACTCATGTTGACAAAAATAATTCCCAGTAATACCTAATATCTGAAGCTTTTTTGTTTGTTTGTTTATTATTTTTTTTTCATATACTTTTTTTTTTCTCTCGTTCCTCAGGTAAAATTATTTGTGAAATATAGTTCTTTATAGTAAATACAATAAGTTGTTCTAAAAACATATCTCCTTTAAATATCTTTCATGAACTCTAATGTTAAGAAAATAATTTTGTTTCCAGTTCCAGGATTTATGTGGTTTCCTCTTCAAGTCAAATATCATAACAAAGACATGTAGAAGCACTTTATCCTGGTAAGTGTGTGCAAATGTTGATTGCTTTTACCGAATAATTTCTATTGCTTGTCCTGATGAAGAGAATTTAGTCTGATTTTAGTTAAGATCATGTTGTGTCTGTATGCTATCTTGTACTTTTTCACCTGAAGATTTCAACTGACATTTTAAAGCTCTTACAGATGCTTATATATACATATATATTTTGGTTCAAACAAATTATTAAAAAGAAATTTTACTTGAAATCCTGTGAGAAACAGAGGAACTGTTGAAATAGAAGAAACCTTTCTCTACAGATTTTAATGCTGTTATATATTGACCTATATTTTGTGTATGTGTGGGTAGATAATGCCTAACCATCAAAACGGTACAATGTTAATATTTTGCACTAAATAAATATTGTACTATATAAAGATGGAAAAAACATATGGTTGTGGTTTTACTTGGGTGGGCAGCCGAGCTCCACCACAACTGCTCTCTCACTCCCCCTCTCCTCAAAGAAGAAGGGAGAGAAAATACAACACAAAGAGCTCGAGGTTTGAGATGAGAATGGTTTAATTAAAGGGAAAAGGAATGAGGAGAAAAAAGAAACAAAAGAAACAATAAGGCCACGCAGAAGCACAGAGAGAAGGAGAAAAAGAAAATAATTCTTTTCTTCCCATCTATGAGCGATGTTCGGCACATCCTGGGAAGCAGGGTCTCAAGACGTGTAGCAATTGTTCAGGAGGACAACCCCCTCCCCCATGAGAGCCCTCCTTTTTATTGCTGAGTGTGACATCAGGTGTTATGGAATATCCCTTTGGTTGGTTTAGGTCAGCTGCCCTGGTGATGTCCCCTCCCCATCACTTGCCCACCCCCAGCCTGCTGGCTGTTGGGGGCTTGGAAGGAGTTCTGATGCTGTTACAGCACTATGCAGCACTAGACTGATATCACTGGAGTGATATCAGTGCTGTTCCAGCTACGAATGCAGACCACAGCACTGTGTGAGCTGCTGCAGGGAAAAGTGACTCCATCCCAGACAGACCCAACACAACGGTCAACATGGGAAGATGTACAGAACGCCAAAAATGAGGGGGAAGCTGAAAACTAACATAACTATCATCATCATCATCATCATCATCATCATCATCATCATCATCATTGTCCTGGTTTCAGTTAGGACAGACTTAATTTTTCTCCCAGTAGCTGGTAGGGTGCTATGTTTTGGCTTAGGATGAGAAGAGTGCTGATAACACCCCGATGTTTTAATTGTTGCAGAGCAGTGCTTATACCAAGCCAAGGACTTTTCAGCTTCACACTCTGTCCTGCCAGTGGGTAGGCTGGGGGTACAGCAAGAGCTGGGAGGGAACAGACCCAGAGCAGCTGACCCAAACTGGCCAAAGGGGTATTGCATTCTGTCTGGCGTCATGCTGGACAACATATAGGGGTGGCTAGCCTGGGGGGGGACGGGGGGGGGGGGGGGGCTGCTCAGGCTGGGCATCTATCAGCGGGTGGTGAGCAATTGTATTGTGCATCACTTGGTTTGTACACATTATTATTATTAGTGCTATTATCATAATTATTGTTATTATTATTGTTGTTATCATTATTTTTCTGTCTTAATAAACTGTCTTTACCTCAACTCACAGGCTTCACTTTCCCATTTCTCTCCCCCATTTCAGACAGGGAGTTGGGAGGGTTAGTGAACGACTGTGTCGTGTTTAGCTGATGGCTGGGTTAAACCACAGCAATCATTATCATATTAAACTCATATTAAATCATATTAAAGTAAGTTATCTGCATGAGAGCTAGTTGTTGTAATCTGTGATTATTTTCCCCTGCTTGGGAGGTAAAGCTCTGTAGTAATGCAGTGACTGAGGAGCAGCTGATTGAGTCTGTGTTATGATATTGTTATTATATGATTTGAAATCACTTAATTATTCATTAATGTTTGGTGAAACCAATGAGAAAACTTCGGTTACCTTCAAGAGACTCTGAGTCAGACCAATGGTGTAATCATGAATCTATTTCATGTATACAAACAGAAATTACTTTCCTCTATATCTCAGTAGCATTAAGAGAATATGCTCATTTGTTTGTAAGATTCTTGTTACAAGTTTGTACGGTACTAGAGTGGGTCTTGTGGTAGGAATGATAAAAAGGCACTTTTTGCTTTACAATGATCTTGGGCACAGAAGTATTAACAAAGAGTTCTTGAGCAAAAGAACAATTAATTTTCTTACAGGAACATATCTGCATAGCAGCAGATACAAAGGCAAAATTCATATAACTGAATGTTGCATTTCTTTTCTACATCTCATGTTCTTAGCATTCAGCTGAAAGTTAGGTGTGAGGCAAGTCTTGATCTACTGAGATAGCCATGAAGAAGACATAAATAGAAAACAGATGAACAAACACAAGGAGAGCAGGAAAAAAAAAATACAAAAAGAAAGTAAAAAAGTGTTATATTTTCATCACAAAAGAAAAGATGAAGACAGGAAAATATCATATATTACAAGTAGTGGTTTGTGAAAGTGCTAAAATGCAAAATTGTTTGTTCAAGCCTAGGAAAAAAAAAAAATATCCTCTGAAAATTGTTGTAAGTCCATGAGTTCCTTAGGAGGTAATTGTTTTTTAACACTTTGCCCTCATAAGTAACTCCACAGTTTACTATTGCTTAGTAGTTAGTATGTTATTCTAATTGTAAATACAACTTGAATATACACCTCATTTTGAACTGTAAAAGTATCACTACCTAATTTCTTTTACTGCTTTTTTTTTTTGTTGTTGTTGTTAATTGTATGTATATATATATTAACAGTGAAAACAGCTAACAATGCATAACTACTTTTATTAAATAATTTCCTTGTACATAAAAGATCCCAAAAGATTACTGATATGGTTTTAAAATTCTAAATTGAAAACTAGTGCAGTGAATATATAAAAAATCAGAGCTTTTATACCTAGACTTTATATCATAAACTGTGTAAGTGACCCAAATCAGAAATTATGACAGAAGATAATGACCATAATATAGAAAGTTTTCATACACATAAACTATTTGTTCTGATACTTTCATTATATTAAATACTGTTTTCCCTTAGGAAAAACAAACAAACAAACAAAAAACTCATTTATTTCAGGAAACTACTTATAACCTGACAATCACAGGATGCCAGGATCTTGTTTATTTGAGGAATTTTCATGTATTTCCTGAATGTAGAAACACAACATTTCTAAGAATTTGTCCAAAATTTCAAATAGGAGTCTGTCTTCTTTGTCTGTTTGCTTGATTGATGGATTGAAATTTTGACATTTTTGACATTCCCCCCCCCCCCGGATATAGAATAAATAGAAAAGATTAAAAAAAAAAAAAAAAAAAAAAAAAAAAACCAAAGTTACCAAAATTTATCCTGGTGATTAAAAAAAAACATTCTGTCAATGTATCAAACAGATAAAGGAAAAGCTAGTAAATAAATGATCAAGTATTGAAGTATTGCACAATTTCACGGATTTGTTTCTGACTGAAATAATAAATATATGGCTAGCAGATATGCAATATATATACATGTATATATTCAATTTTTAAAGAAAGTTTAAGTGAAAAAAAAAAAACAACGTATATTACAGGCTTTTTCTGGTCAAGGCTCTATGAAACAAAGTAACTTAAGAGAAACAATATCTATTTGAAAATAAATATACATACATTTATATGTATATATTGAATGTTAATAAGAGATTTAAAAGAGATTAAAGAAATTTTTAAGAGATTAAAAGAAACTTTTACATTTCTGAATTGCACACATGCACTTCTTATTTATTTATTTCCATTAGTTAGCATGGCTGCTTACCTACCAAAATATTATTAGAACATTTTTTTGAAGTATAAATGATAATTTTCTGATCTATTTGTCTTTCTTCATCAAGAATAACTCACTGCAAAACTGAGCCCAAATATAAGATATATAAACTATACTTATAGTTCATATACATACTTCTATACATATATACACATGTACTTTTATACATATTTATATATATGCTATATATGTATATATAATGTATATAAAATATAAAACCGAGCCCCAATAAATAGAACTATGAAAGCATTTCTAATGCTTATATGTTCTTGATGAACATATAACTTTATTTCTTTATTCAAATCATTTAGGAAAATTTGCATTATCACTTTTTTTTTTAATTTTTTTTTTTCTAGTTATGAGTATAACATTAATGAATTATTAAGACAGTAATAACTGATCTGTCATCAGAATGTTTAACCTTGTAAAGGTAAAGATGGAACAGATAGGTTGAATTAGAGAACAAAACAAACCAAGATATTAGACAAAACCCTGTTTCTTTCTTTTCTTTTCTTTTCTTTTCTTTTCTTTTCTTTTCTTTTCTTTTCTTTTCTTTTCTTTTCTTTTCTTTTCTTTTCTTTTCTTTTCTTTTCTTTTCTGTTCTTTTCTTTTCTTTTCTTTCTTTCTTTTCTTTTTCTTCTCTTCTCTTCTCTTCTCTTCTCTTCTCTTCTCCTTCTCTTCTCTTCTCTTCTCTTCTCTTCTCTTCTCTTCTCTTCTCTTCTCTTCTCTTCTCTTCTCTTCTCTTCTCTTCTCTTCTCTTCTCTTCTCTTTTCTCTTCTCTGCCTTGCCTGCCTTGCCTTTTTGCCTTTCCTTTCTTTGCTTGCCTTGCCTTTTTGCCTTTGCCTTTTTTCTCTTTCTCTTTCTCTTTCTCTTTCTCTTTCTCTTTCTCTTTCTCTTTCTCTTTCCTCTTTCTCTCTTCCCTCTTTCTCTTTCTCTTTCTCTTTCTCTTTCTCTTTCTCTTTCTCTTTCTCTTTCTCTCTTCTTTTCTCTTTCTCTTTCCTCTTTCTCTTTCTCTTTCTCTTTCTCTCTTTCCTCTTCTCTTTCTCTTTCTCTTTCTCCTTTCCTCTTTCTCTTTCTCTTTCTCTTTCTTTCCTTCTCCTTTCTCTTTCTCTTTCTCTTTCTCTCTTTCTTCTCTCTTTCCTCTTTCTCTTTCTCTTCTCTTTCTCTCTCTTTCTCTTTCTTCTCTTTCTCTTCTCTTTCTCTTTCCCTCTTTCTCTTTTCTCTTTCTCTTTCTCTTTCTCTTCTCTTTCTCTTCTCTTTCTTTCTCTTTCTCTTCTCTTTCTCTTTTCTCTTTTCTCTTCTCTTTCTCTTCTCTTTCTCTTTCTTTCTCTTTCTCTTTCTCTTTCTCTTTCTCTTTCTCTTTCTCTTTCTCTCTCTTTCTCTTTCTCTCTCTTTCTCTTTCTCTTTCTCTTTCTCTTTCTCTCTCTTTCTCTTTCTTTCTCTTTCTCTTTCTCTTTCTCTTTCTCTTTCTCTTTCTCTTTCTCTTTCTCTTTCTCTTTCTCTTTTCTTTCTCTTTCTCTTTCTCTTTCTCTTTCTCTTTCCTCTTTTCTCTTCTCTTTCTCTTTCTCTTTTCTCTTTTCTCTTCTCTTTCTCTTTCTTCTCTTTCTCTTTCTCTTTCTCTTTCTCTTTCTCTTTCTCTTTCCCTCTTTCTCTTTCTCTTTCTCTTTCTCTTTCTCTTTCTCTTTCTCTTTCTCTTTCTCTTTCTCTTCTCTCTCTCTCTCTTTCTCTTTCTCTCTTCTTTCTCTTTCTCTTTCTCTTTCTCTTTCTCTTTCTCTTTCTCTTTCTCTTTCTCTTTCTCTTTCTCTTCTTTTCTTTCTCTTTCTCTTTCTCTTTCTCTTTCTCTTTCTCTTTCTCTTTCTTCTCTTTCTCTTTCTCTTTTCTTTTCTCTTTCTCTCTCTTTCTCTTTCTCTTTCTCTTTCTCTTTCTCTTTCTCTTCTCTCTCTTTCTCTTTCTTTCTTCTCTTTCTTCTCTTTCTCTTTCTCTTTCTCTTTCTCTTTCTCTTTTCTTCTTTCTCTTTTTCTTCTTTCAAAACCTAATTCATTCTCTCTGAAATAATTACTAGTGCTAACCCAGGTGTTGATTTTAAAATTCAGTGGCAAAAAAAAAAAGCAAGCAAAGAAACATATCTATCATATAACTCTGCAATTTCTTCTATTCTTTCATTTGCTTTTTCATTTCATGAAGAAAACAACTGAACATTTCCTTCCAATTGACCATGCAGCATACTTAGTCTTCAAAGGCTTCATTTAGAATTTATTTCTAAACAAAGATTTCTAAGTGTGTGTTTCAGCAGCTGTCTTGTCAGGTTTCTGAAAGAGAAAAATTAAGCTCTACTATATTTATTCCAAGTCTTCTTAGTGACTGATCTAGTATGAGAGTTAATTTTATTTTCTGTTTATCAGGAATAAGGCTTATCAAAAACGCCGTATGTAAGTAATTATGAGAAGCTATCACACAGATGGTGGATAATAACGTGTAGCTGGGAAGGATAATTTCTTCCTTTTGACAAGTAAAGAGAAATGACATTTGACTTCTTTTCAGAAATGATAAGACTCAATGCTTGACAGAGATATAGTCTGCTTCCATTTTCCTAAGGAAGGGATATCTAATGTTGATAATCAACTTGTCTTTCAGACAAGGGTCTGTTCATGGCCCTTCTTCAGTTTAACATTTTATTTGCTTTCAAATTCCTAAGTGGTTACTCTACCTTTGGAATGGAGCTGAGCATGATAGGGAGGAAATGGGCATTGACCTATGTTTCCAGTGTTTGCACTGAGGGAAGCTAGGGAAGACAGCTAAATTTATCTTTACTATTGTCTTTCTAATATGCACTATATTCTGGAACATCTGCAAAATTTGCAGGCCTTTGGGCTGTTTGAGCACATTGTTATTTCCCGTGCTTTAGTGCTGCTGAATATGAGGAAGTTAAATTGCAGTCAGTATGTTTGACTACACATTTAAAGTAATTTTTATGATGGTGTGTGTGTTAGGGAGTATCTAGTAAGTCTGGAAGGATATTAATCTCTTCCACGGTGAAGGCGTTGACAAGACTTTCACTTATACCTGCCTACTATCACTGACCATGAAGTGTCTGCTCTTGCCAAAACAAAACTTAGCTTCCTGAAAATCAACATGCACATATGAAGCAGGACAGGAATTTTATGTGAGTTTTAATGTGAATCAAAAAAAGATACTTACAGGGGACAGAGATTCAAGAAAAAAAAAAAAAGTGTTTTGATAACTGCAATTTTTTAGCTAAGATTTTTAACACTACCACTATTCTGAGACTATGCCTCATGAGTGGTGGTGCTGTTTTTTAAATGGATCTGTAACTTGTAGTGAAGAATTGATTTTCAGTATTTGTTTTCTTTTAAATAAAGCTATACTTACTTTCCAAATATTATCTACATATTACAGTTACTTTTCAAATTCATAATGACTGATATTTAGGGCTGATGTTGAAAATCTTTATGACTGCCATTTTTGACTCTATAATCTCTAAACAGTTCACTCAAATCACAAAGCTTCCAGTATTATTATTTTTTTCATAGTTTTAATTTGTAAGACAAACATTAGCATACATGTCATATTTCTGATTTAAAAGTAAAGTGACCTTTAAGGAAACCAGAAGCAAGGAAGAGCTGCAGTCAATACAGGAAAGGAACTAAAAGACAGTTGGTCCTCTAGGTCAAATTAAAGCCTAAAGGAAAGATAGGAATACAAAACCCCAAGGACGTTTACTCTACTCCTCTCTGCTTAATCAATAATACCTGTGATAAGGGCACTTGCACTGGGTTCCTGAGGCTTCTTGAAACACCTATTTTGCTAAATTCAGTTTTCCTAGGAGGTTCTGCCCTCCTACTCCTAAAGGGAGTGTTCAGAAGGAAAGATACCTGGTAGAGAAAAAGCAAGTTGGATTTTTGCAACTCACTGACTTTGAATGTATATTTCATCAAGTCTTGGGCACTTGGGCACTTATGTTAAAATGGTTGAAAGAAAATTATCCAGAAGAGAGAATTACAGTATTTTCAAAACTTTTAAAGCTTGTGCAAATCAACTTTGTTCCTGTGATAAATGAATCATTTGATCAAAGTAAATCAAATACAAAGGTGGGAGAGAGAAATAAAAAAAATATATATCTTTTGGGACCCAAGTATTGTGTGTAGTCTTGTAAGTATCTGTAAGTTCCATAGCAAAAATAAATTGATAAATAACAGGAGCAGCTAGTAGGAGGGAAAGGTTAGGAGATGGTCACTATTACACATTTAAGTGTCAGCCTTGGCTTCAGTAAAGCTTTTGTACTCAGCAAGAGAAATGACAAATCCTTAGGGTGTTACAAAGACTATATAGGATGTCACAGACAAGTAATAGCTAAGTACATGTCCTACAAAGAAGCTACAGAACATTCAAGTGACTATATACATATATATTATTTTATTTATTTTTTTATTTATTAAGAAAAGGAACAGTTAGTTATTCTATATAATCTTGGTTCTATTTTTTGTTGTTGTTGTTGTTTACTTTCTCTCTCCAATAAAGCCATATTTTGCTAAGCCACTTCATTAACCTTTTAATAGAAAAGATAGAAAGCTCATAGAGGACACAGTTCAGTTTAAGATTTTCTCAGGTGTCTTTGTAAAAGCTCAAGCTAGTGTCTATTAATGTCAGAAACTTGATGTATTCCTTGCAGCTTCAAACAGAAGAATTATAGAAGGATTTCATGATTTACAATATATGTTGTAACATGAAGTGTAGCAGGCTGGTATGTATCATATATGGTATATGTACCAGATATGTACCATAACAACAAATATCATACAGTTGATATTTCTGGAAAAGTTTTTGATGTCCATCTTTTGCTTAGCTACCCAGTGTAGTGCAAGAATCCCATAAGCAGTTATTAGAATAAGGAAAACACCCAAGGGGATTTCCAATTGAGGGAAATATTACAAAGTCATAATATGTATTAGATTTGATGTGGACTCTGGACTCCATGAAAAAAAAAAAAAAAGCATGGTTGTTACTAGGAACAGAGAATAACTTCCCCAGAAAAGAACAGGCTCCTTTGTGTATCTTGTTTTCCAGGCAGAAATAGGACTAGAATCTCACCTGAAAACATTGAGAGAGAACAGATTTAAATAAAATGAATGAACTGCTGTCTACCAAAAGAAGAAATCTTTATCAAATAAGTAATCTACCAGGACAGAAATTAACAACTCAAAAATTAATTGTAACGGCAACCCTGCACAAAAGTGAGGGAAGACTTTCACCAGCTTTCTAGAACAAATAAAAATGGCGAACAGGAGGCTTGTTACTTGTTACATTCAGAGCTGAATGAATAATTAGGAGAAAAAAAAAGTAATGAATAATTTATTCAATGAATTTAGGGTTTGTTTTTATTTTTGTTACATCCTAGTGATCACAACTTTCTTAAAGTTCATTATGCAAATTAATTCTACTAATATTCATGTATGTTCTTAAAAAGACTGGATTTAAGGATATGTTGCTTATAATATTTGGTCAAAAAAGTCCAGTAGAATTGCTTATATCACTTGATTGGATGAATAGATAGCCACAGTTAGTGAAATTATAGAGCAGTATAATTGTCATTTGTAATGAAGTACAAACTTTGAATCACACACTTGTGCTAAGGTGTCAACCCTCAGACATTTGCTTTCAGGAAACAAAGCCAAAGGAATTTAATTCAAAACCTCAAATGAACTGTATTCCTCTAGCTCAACTTTCTTCAAACTGAAAGAATTTACTAGGAAACGAGCCCTGTCACTGTACTAAGGAACTGTTACTGATCACTTTTAGGAACATAACTCCAAGATAGAGGGACCATGGTATGACCCAGTACTGCTACTTTAATATTTTTAGGTGCTCAAAAAACAATAACATGAAATATGATCCTTTAAATTTCTTGCCTATGAAGAACAATCCTTAATAGATATAGCAGTGCATGGAAAGGGCTGACAGAGATTATTTATTGAAAATACTCTGAAGCTTATCTGTCAATGGTTTTCCTCCAGAGCTACCTCAGCTTATGTTTCCATTTAAGTACATCTCTTGCACACCTGCTGCTGGCAATATTGCCTGACTGGCAATAACCAAAGTGATTACTTCATTATTGATTAATCACTAATATTATTGAATAGTAGTGATTACTACATTCACTTGCTGGAATGACCAGTTTGTTCTTTAACTATCAGGTATCAGCAACATTTTTTTCCTTATCTTTTGCTCACTTGTTCCCACATTTCTTTATCCTTATCTGTGTTGTATAGAAGTCACAAGTACCTTTTCTGCTCTATATAGTGGCTTCTCTGCTTTCATCAATAACAAAAATCTGATTAATGAATTACAGTAATCTGTTTCTTTTTTGTTCCTTTGCAAGTACACATGATCAATATGGTTCAATAATATCAGTGACACTACATTTCTGAAGATCTTTCCATGTAATTAAACCATAGCACATCTGAAAAGACATTTCAGAGGGAACTCCTTGTCCAGCTGCAAATAAAATTGTCTGGATATGGACATTTCCACCTAACCGGGATGAACAATTTGTTTTAACTCTTCAACTGTGAATGGTAACAAAAATGAAAAATATCCATGGTTCACATGCAGTCAGAGCACAATCTTAGGAACCTTTGCTGAAAATACATGTAGATTACCGTTTAAAAAGCCATGTTAATAGAAATCTTGAAGGAGTGTAAAAAAGGATGCTAATGATGATTTTTTTCAGCCACTCTGTTTCACTATCTTCCCATTTACAGACAGTATTAATTACCTTATTAATAAGAATAAATTTGCTTAGAGTGCATATTTGAAAAAATAATCAAGGTCTTGTTTATGTATTTATACATTGATATATGTGTGTGTAAATATACATACATGTGTATGTACATATACATAGGTATGTAAATATATATGTGAATTTTAAACTTTGAGATTTCTGGTTTCTTAATCAGGGTTTTCTCTTAAATAATAATGACAAATAAAAATAAAATATGAGAATACAAATATTTTCTTGTCAAGCTTTTATCAAAGCTTTGTGCTCAAAGAAAATTTTCTGTCACAGGTTATGTTAAAAATCAATTGTTAATGATGCAGAACTGGAATCCTTACAAACACATGGTTTAGAAGCTCAAGTAGTAGCTTTTATTAAAGGTCTCTCTTTGAGTCTCACAGTTCCTTATGGCATTGACTCTATTACCTTTGGAAAATTTTATCATACCATACACAAAATATTCAAAATGCATCTTAATTTCAAACCCAAGACATTCTAGCAGGTGTAAAATCAGGCAAGGTGGTTACAATCTCTATCTCTGCATTGCACAAAACATTCACAATATAAAATGGACAGAAATGAGTTTTACACTTCATATTTGAGTTACTGATGGTTTTATTTTAGGTTTACTTTTCTCTCTCTCTCTCTCTTTTTTTTTTTTTTTTTTTTTTTTTTTTTTCCCCTCATAAGCAACACTGTTAGTTTGCAGTATTATCATAGTATTATCATCATTATATGTTTTATATTGTAAAGCATATATAAACTTTTCCTAGTGTTAGATACTTTCACAATGCAAAACTCATGTTAGTCTGTAATTTAGCTAAATCTCAAAACTAAGCAACAGTTCAGTAAAAAGAAAAGGGAAGGAAAGAAAGTATCTAATAAACTTCCTGATGAAGTGAGAAGCAAAACATAACTGGTTATCTTTATTATAGAATATCATTTGCTTGGTTTTTAGTGGTCCAGCAAATTTGGATTTGTTATCGCTGCATATTATGTGTAGCTGAAAGGTGTTGTGAAGAAATGTAAAGGATATTATAACCGAAAATTTCAGCTCATTTGAACTGTTAAATTCTTTTGATTTAAAGGCAAAATTGTAAAAATAAAACTACATATTTTCCTACTTTTCACAGTCTTGCTTGATCTGTAAAGTCTTTAAGAATCCACGTTAAGAAGTAAACAGTTAACTGGTTAGTAGTAAAATAGTCCTTGATGCTGAGATATAGGTCTCACGTAGCTTGAAATATCTACTGAGTTTTCCAAACTCTTTTCAGGAATGTGGATTCATATTGACTATATATTTATGGGAAAAAACCTGAAGTAAATTTTTATGTCCAACATTAACTGTTTGTCAAAGCTGCAATGGCTGGCAAAATGCAGATTATGAGACATCAGAAATATGAGGCTGTCCCCCCTGCATCTGGATCTTGTGCCAAAACCCAAATTTTCCTGCCCTATTGTACATGTGTGTTTAATACAACACACATGAGACTAAAGAGATACATATGTAGCCTACGTAGTCAATATCGTTATGACAAGCTCACCTGTAAGTTCTCTGTTTAATTACTGTCTATTTAACAAGATATGATTTCCCTTATATAAACCCATCATAAATGCATAACCTTGCTACTTACAACCAGAAAATAACTCAGCTTTGAGTAGACAAAGACGTCAGAATCTAGAACAGGACCTCAAACACTGACCTCAACAATTCAATGACCCAAGAAGCCTTTGTATGCCTTTTTGCCACAGATGGTAGAGCATAAAAGAAATGGATTTAAAGCACATTAAAGTACAAAGCTTTACACTTTATAATTTTGATGCTATTTTTAAATGAGGCAGAGCAATAGTGGAATCAATAACATATGGACTCACCTGATTGACTCCTTGGCAAACAGTCCTCTGTTTCTACGAAGATTTTTGTGAAAATAAATGAGAATGTCTTACAAATATGCAGTTTACTATTTTAATATACAATTTATGAGATTTATTATTTCAGTTTCCAGAAATAGTTTGTAGGACATAAGGCAGCACTATTTATTCAAAATGCATTTCATTATTCATAAGAAATTCAATAAAAATAATAAAATATATAGTTTACTTTCTACACTTTTACAACCTTTTCTATCCAAAACACCAGAGATTTAGCAAGTATCACTTTGACTACAGGAAAGTACTTCTGAAGCAGGTGAGTGGATAGGTGGTTCAGATTGTCTGCAGTTACAGAGAAAAAAATAAAAATAAACTTCAAACAATGTAATAACATTTCTGCATACTAATGAGTATGTTTCATCCCAAAAACATTTATAGAGAGTAAGTCATTTTATAAGTATATCATCTTGTTTAATAGAGAATGGACTCAATATCTAATGGGAAACATCGTCATTCAGTGAATGGGCCAGCAGTCTGGAAGCTAGAAAACTTCAAAACCTGGGTTTTGTCAACAGAAATAGGCATGATATTTAGCAAGTTATACACCTTCTGCATTTCTTCTGTGATACGTTACATTTTTCATCTTATGAGTTTCTTATTACAGAGACATGATATCTTGGCACTGCACACACCAAGTAGTCAAATAAATGTGACTCAGCTTTGTAAGTTAACTTTGGCTGAATTGCATTCCTTTATTATTATTTTTTTTTTTCCCTAAATTGTTACAAGTTCTTGTTTTAACTAGTTTCTCCACATTTCTATTACACTATATAGTAAGGACAGATGCAGTGTAAGAGAAAGTTTCTTAAGTAAGAAATGTAAAACCTAATAGAGATTTAAAGCTACAATGTCCTGTAGCTCAGGGGTTTAAAAACTATAAATAAAATAAAATAAACTTTCAACAAGTTATTCATATTATCTCAGACAAAATGTTTCTGATCTTATACAACACTATTACCAAGAAGGGGAAAATTCACAAAATCATTGAGTTGTGAGAAAAACGTTAAGAAACTCTCTGCTAGGAACAGGGGTTTTCACATCTATTCATTCAAAATTGAGTATAGGCTGTTGCAAACATTCTGTTTATATTAAAATGTTTCTAACCATGACTGACTCTCAGGTTATGAGGTTTTCTATGTGATAAAATAGTTTCTCTTTAAATTGTTATTACCTTGTACTCTGTGTACCAGATAATTCCTTACCAGTATAAAAGCAGATGAGAGGAAAGGATAATGTATCTTTAGAGTAATGTATCTCCCTCTTTAGCCGAATATGCTATATCAGAAGAAAGGCTGGCTGACATTAAATTACATAGCTGCTTCTGGGGCCTCAATATCAGACATTTCACTTACGGGTCTGAATGGATACAAAAGATGTAAAGTGCTTTTGTAACTGGAGAGGTAAAAAGAAGAACAGGGTAACTTCTAGATCTTAGATAAATATAGCACATTGAAAATAAGACAAAATGAATGTAAATCACAGATTATGCACAATAAGGAGCAAGAGGAACTCTTTCACCTGTATTGTTATCAAAGTATTTTTTGGGAAAAAATAAAGGCAAACACAAAACCAGCAATAAATGGGAACAACTACTAACTCCAGAAGAAGGAATTGGACATGTGAAAGATAACAAGAAAAGGACAACTTCTCTTTTAAGTAATTATTGCTTTGTTACTATTTGGGGTTCTACAACTAGGGCTTTTAACCAAAAATACCATCTCTTTAGAAGAATTAGGAATTTTGATATTTTAGTTCAGAATTCATTCTGAGATGTATATTTATAAATTTCTTCCTAGTAGTTGGTATAGTGCTATGTTTTCTATTTTGGATGAGAATTACTTGTATGTTGATAACACACTGATGTTTTAGTTGTTGTAGAACAGTGCTTGCATAGAGTTGACTTTTCTGCTTCTTAAGTTGCCCTGCCAGTAAGGAGGCTGGGGGTGCACAAGAAGATAGGAGGGGACACAGCCAGGGGACAGGTGACCCAAATTGGACAAAGGGATAACCCATAACACCAGGTGTTGTGCTGGACAATAAAACTGGAGGGAGTTGGGGGGGGGGGGGGGGGGGGGGGGGAGGGGGGAAGGGGAGAAGGGGAGAAACACTGTTGCTCGGGTACTAGCTGAGTATCAGTCAGCTGGTGGTGAGCAATTGCAACCTGCATTACTTGCTTTGTTTATTCTTTTCTTCTTCTTCTTCTTCTTCTTCTTCTTCTTCTTCTTCTTCTTCTTCTTCTTCTTCTTCTTCTTCTTCTTCTTCTTCTTCTTCTTCTTCTTTATCTATTTACTTATTTCCTTTCTATTTTTTCTACTGTTTTTTATTAAGCTGTCTTTATCTCAGCCTGTGAGTTTTTACACTTTTCAATTTTATTCCCCATCCCACTGCAGGGGTGGGGGTAGGAGCAGGAGCAAGCGAACAAATGTGTGGTGTTTAGCTATTTCCCAGGTTAAACCACAATTTCCCATCAAAAGATAAACTATTTAGAAAACAAAGGTTTTCAAAAATATTGGCACATAAATACTAGGGAGTATAAATTTATTACTTATTTCTTTCATTTTCAGTGCAGGCTTTGGAAAATTCCTTCAGGAAATCAAAACTACTCACCCTAGATAATGAGGAAGGGCTTTACCTTCACTGCAGTCAAGACTCCACCATACGTACCTGCGACCACCTACCCCAGTCTGTTCACAAAGAGCCTTGTCAAGTATTGGTAACAGAATTTGTTAACATCATCCACACATATTCTCCCGGTAAAATAACAGGTAAGTGCTTTTTAATTTGCTTCAGGTAAAATTAGATAAATTGCATCATCTCACAAATTAAACTCAGAGCTGTTTCAGGTGATTATTAGACATCTCCACACCAGCTTTCACCACATCATCCATTCTCTTCACAGTTCTTCACAGTATCACCCTCAACCATTTTGCCAGGCTTATCTGAAATCAAAGGATCTTTGAGGATTTCAGTTACATTTTTTACCTCCCTTTGCTTCTTTCCTTCAGGTTGAACATGAGAAAATGACTTCTTTGGGACTTCGTACAGAACTTGATGCCAACATCCAGTGAGAAGCTGACAACACCTTTTAATACCAGCTAACAGTTTTTACAAATTATGGGTTAGAAAAAAAGGGAATTAGTATATGACAATAATTCTATTTGGAATATGCTAATAACATACGATATTTAAGCTGTCCAGAATTACAATTGGCAGATTTCTTTTAAAAATACCAATGTGGACCTACAGCAGTGCTTCTGGTTATACATTGCTTTTATAAGAGTGTTTGACCTAGGCATTCTTCATCCATTTCTTGTACAAAATATCAGTAGTCTTGACTGAGTAATACAGGACAAGAAAAAAGTTATATGCATATTTCAGGGAATATTAAAGAACCCCAAACTTCTATTTGTCTCCAAAGCAATTGTATTATCATTTAGCAGTGATCCTCCTTTCCCCAGGAGGAACAATGACTTCTTTACCTCACCATTTTCCTTTACAAAGTTAATGTCCTCTGTCTGGGGAAGCCAACTTGAAAAAGCAAGTAACTACAGAATATAAATACTGAGCATTATTGCTATAGATTGTATTATAGTGCACACATACATCTCTAACAAAACTTCTGTCTGAACAGAATAGGTATAATCTGAATTAGATTGCTGTTAGTTTAATGAGGCAAAAAAGAAAGGATGCCTTAAATCAGGTATAAACATAAGAGGGGGGATTCCCTACATTGAGGTCCCTTTGAGGCAGCTGAAGGAGCTGAAAAGACCTGGCAGCCCTCACAAGAGTGGCTGACAAGGCTTGGGCAGAGCCAGAGGCACCCCCATCTGTCATCTGTCATACAAAGGCAGCCCCTGGGGAGTGTGAGTGACCAGAAGCACAGCAAAGAGTGGGTAAATGTGGAATGGTATGGCAGTGCATGCAGGGAGGGCACAGAGTAGGTCATTTTGTATTCTATGATCAGGAAAGGAAGGTCCTTCTACTGTGATAGAAAAGGTGTCCACCCACAGAGCCTGCTGGTCGGAGACTGAAACCCAGACTGAGCAGCTGCAACCTCCTTGGGCAGATGCCTATACCTAAGGATCAAAAGAGCTGCCCAGACCCTCAGTTCTGGGGAACTCCTGTCTCTGGAAATCCCCCTAGGTCCTGAAGGTAGAGGTGGGTGTCATGGGTGTAGGTGTGCCCAGCTTGATGCTCTGTTGTGAGAGGAGCTCACCAGATTTATCATTTGGGAACGTGAGTGGGAGATTGACAAGTGGTATTATATGCCGGTACAGTCCAAGCAACAGCCCTGACTTAAGTCCAGGCAAGTGGTAGGTAAACAGGCTTGCAGCCCTGAATGAGCACATCTGAAAGACTCACAGGACAAGGGAGAATAGACCCTTGTCTCTGATCGGAGCTGGTGTAGGAGTCTCCCCCTTGCCTCTGAAGTGCTCCAGTGTAATAGATATGATATTCTAGAGCAGGAGAGAGGAGACTCCCAGAGAACTAGTAAAGACCTCAGAAAGGCCAGCCACACAAAGTTGGCTCAGTCTCCCCACTGCATCAAAACCAGTGACACAAAGAAGGTGTGAAGGGTGTTAGCCATTGGAGACTCCACTCTGAGATGCACTGAGGCTCCCACTTGCCATCCAGATGATCTCTCCAGACAGGTTTGCTGCCTGCCTGGGGCCCATATTCATGATATTACGAAGAGGCTACTGAGTCTGGTGAGTCCCAAAGACTACCACCCCTTCCTTCTTTTTCAAGTAGGATCAAAGGAAACTGTAACTAGGAAACTCCAAAAAATGAAAAAGGATTTTATGTTCCTTGGAAAGATGTTGAAGGGATCAGGAATGAAAGTAGTGTTCTCCTCTGTCTTCCCATTTAGTGACTGGGACCCAGGAAGAGGGAGATGAATGAGCCAAGTGAATGACTGTCTGCGATGCTGGTGCCATGCCCAAGGTTTTGGGTTCTATGTCCTTGGACAAACTTTTGAAAGACCGGCCGTGTTGATGCCAGATGTGGCACAGATGAACAGGTGGGGCAAGAGTGTTCTGGGTGCTAAGCTGTCTAGGCTTATGAGGAGGGCTTTAAACTAGATGTGGTGGGGGAAGAGGATGCACCTCTGAGTGAAGCATACCCAACAATACTGTCTCTCTAAGTAACGGTAGAGAAATACTTGTGAATTGTCCAATGTAATCAGGAAGGGTTCTGGAAACATGATGCTACTAATTGCCCAGCTGAAGTGCCTCTACACCAATGCATGTGGCATGGGAAACAAGTGAGAGGAATCAGAAACCGTGGTGCAATTAAACAAATGTGGCCTGATTGTTATCACGGAAATGTGGTGGGATAGATCACATTTAGGATCTGGATAGGCTGGACTGATGGGCTGAGGTCAACTGTATGAAGTTCAACAAGGCCAAGTGCTGGGTCCTGCGACTGGAGCACAACAACCCCAAGCAACACTACAGGCTGGGAGATGAGTAGTTAGAAAGCTGCCTGGTGGAGAAGGACCTGGGAGTATTGGTGGATAGTCAGCTGAATATGAGCCAGCAGTGTGCTCAGGTGGCCAAGAATGCCAACAGCATCCTGGCTTGAATAAGAAGCAGTGTGGCCAGCAGGTCTAGGGAAGTGATTGTCCCCCTGTACTTGGCTCTGGTGAGGCCACACCTTGAGTACTGTGTTCAGTTTTGGGCCCCTTGCTACAAGAAGGACATCGAGGTGCTCGAGCGAGTCCAGAGAAGGGCAATGAAGCTGGTGAGGGGTCTGGAGAACAAACGAGGAGTGGCTGAGGGAACTGGGGTTGTTCAGCCTGGAGAAAAGCAGGCTCAGGGGCAACCTTATTGCTCTCTACAGGTACCTTAAAAGAGGCTGTAGCGAGGTGGGGGATGGTCTATTCTCCCATGTGCCTGGTGACAGGACAAGGGGGAATGGGCTAAAGTTGTTCCAGGGATGTTTTAGGTTGGATATTTGGAAGAACTTCTTTACTGAAAGGGTCAATAGCTCTCTGTCCAAGTGGAAGCTGGTGATAAGTTGAAGGTGATAAGTGGTGTCCCTCCAGGGTTTGTCGTTGGACTGGTATAGTTTAATATCTTTATCAGTGATATAGATGATGGGATTGAGTGCACCCTCAGCAAATTTGAAGATGACACCAAGCTGAGTGGTGCAGTTAATAGGAAGAAGGGATAACATCCAAAGGGATCTGGACAAGCTTGAGAAGTGGGCCCACATGAACCTAATGAGGTTCAACAAGTCCAAGTGCAAAGAACTGCATCTGAGCTGGGGCAATCCTGGATATGAGTCCAAACTGGAGAAGAACTCATTGAGAGCAGCCCTGCAGAGAAAAAGTTGAGGGTTCTGGTGGACGAAAAGTTCAACATAAGCCACTGGTGTGTGCTTGCAGCTCAGAAGGCTGACTGCATCCTGGGCTGCATCAAAAGAATTGTGACCAGCAGGTCAAAGGAGGTGATTGTCCCATTCTACTCTGCCCTTTTGAGGCCCTGTTTGGAGTACGGTGTCCAGTACAAGGATGTTGATCTGAGTATATCCAGAGTACGGCCACGAAGATGATCAAATGGCTGGAGCACCTCTCCTACGTAGAAAGTCTGAGAGAGATAGGGATATTCAGCCTACAGAAGAAAAGGCCCCAGGGTGACCTGATTGTGCCTCTTCAGTACTTAAGTGGGTCTTATAAAAAAGATTGAGACTCTTTACTCAATCAGATAATGACAGGGTAAGGTTTAAAACTAAAAGCGGGGAGATTTAGAGTAGAGGTTAGGAGGAAATTCTTCACTCAGAGGGTGGTGAAGCACTGGAATAGGTTGCCCAGGGAAGTTATGGATGCCCCATCCCTGGAGGTATTCAAGGCCATGTTAGATGAGACTGTGCAACCTGATCTAGCAGGTGTTATCCATGCCTAAGGCAGGGGGGTTGGAACTAGATGATCTTTAAGGTCCCTTCCAACCTGAGCCATACTACAATTCTATGATTTTGTGATGATTTAAGTTCTTGTTCATGTGCCACGAAGAGTTTTGACAAAATAAATTACTCTAATTTACTTACAATTTTATTGAATAAGTTTCAGACTGATGATTTCAAAACAGCTTCTTATATTTTATAGAAGCATAATACAGTTCTATAAGGAGGAAAAATGGAGTTTGAATTACTTTATTTTTCTAACAATAAACATTCTCAGGCTCTCTCAGCCTTTCTTCACAGAAGATGTGCTCTAGTCCTCTGATCCATGATTTTTTGGCCCTCTTCTGAACCATCTCTAACAGGTCCACATCTTTCTCATGGTGGGGGCCTCAGACCTGGATGCAGCACTGAGAACGCAGAGCAGAGGACAGTCACCTCCCTCTACCGACTCTCCATGCCTTTGTTGATGCAGCCCAGAATGCAGTTGGCCTTCTGGGCTGCAAGCATACAGTGGTGGCTCATGTTGAGCTTTTCATCCACCAGAACCTTTCTCTGCAGGGCTGCTCTTTGAGGGCTCAAGGCTGAGTTCTTGTCCCAGTCTGTATTCATGTCTGGGAGAAGCTGGCAGCCCATGACTTGGACAGGTAAACTCTTTGCTGGGATAAAAACTTGCTGGATGGACCTAGTGAATGGAGTGAAATCCAGCTGGTGACTAGTCACAAGTAGTGATCCCCAGGGGTCGGTGTTGAGGCCCATCCTCTTTAATATCTTTATTGATGATTTGGATGAGGGAACTGAGTACACCCTCAGTAAATTTGCAGACAACACAACATCAACTTGGGGGGAAGTGTCATTCTGCTGGAGGGTAGGAAGGCCCTGAAGATGTGCCTGGACAGGTTGTATTGATGGACAGAGGCCAATGGGTTGAGGTTCAATATCGCTAAGTGCCAGGTCCTGCACTTTGGCTACAAAAAAAGCCATGAAGTGTTACAGGCTTGGTGCAAAGTGGCTGGAAAACTGTTTGGAGGAAAATGATCTGGGGGAGTTGGTCAATACTCACCAGAAAATGAGCCAGCAGTGTGCCCAGGTGGCCAAGAAGTCTAACAACATCCTGGATTGTATCAGGAACAATGTAGCCAGCAAGACAAGAGAGGTGATCATCCCCTTGTACTCAGCTCTGGCCAAGTTGAATGAGGCTTCGGGAGATGTGATCTAGTGGCATGTATCCTTCCCAGCACATGGCATGGAGGTTGAAACTAGACGAACTAGATGAACTTTAAGGTCTCTTCCATTCTCTGACTCTATGTTTCTATTGAGGATTATTAAAAATCATTCATACGAATGTTGTTTCACATCTTTTGTTTATTTGTCCTCTTTCATTATTATTTTTTTTCTCTAAATATAAATCACAATGTAATATAGTCTAGAAGAGATAATCCATGATTCAAAATTTCCATACCAAAATATATGCATTCCAGACCATCTTTAAATTATATGTCTGGCTTTCAAACTGGCTTTCAAATTGGCTTGCAAACTGTCTGCAACAGAAACCAAAATAATAAAAAAAGTGAGTAGGATTATTATTATTCACAAAATCACAGAATCATCTAGGTTGGAAGAGACCTCCAAGATCACCTAGTCCAACCTCTGACCTAACACTAACCAGTCCTCCACTAAACCATTTCACTAAGCTCTACATCTAAACATCTTTTAAAAACCTCCAGAGATGGTGACTCAACCACTTCCCTGGGCAGCCCATTCCAATGCCTAACAACCCTGTCAGTAAAGAAGTCCTTCTTAATATCCAATCTAAACCTCCCCTGGCATGACTTTAGGCCATTCCCTAAGTGCCTTTCTCTGGACTCTCTCGAGCACCTCAATATACTTCTCGTAGTGAGGGGCCCAAACCTGAATACAGTGCTTAAAGTGCTGCCTCACCAGACCCAAGTAAATAATTTCTGCAGAAAATTAATGTGGTGGTGTCTATTACTTAATGCTACCCTATTTAGACCTTATAGCAAACAAACAAACAAAACAACATTATTTTTATCTTTGGCTGATACTTCTATTTTCTGTACTTCATGAATGTTAACAGAACCAAGTCAGAATGAAGTAAGAAACTTAAAAGTAAAACAAATGCACAGTCCCTGACCCTCTTTCCCAATGAAAGGTATTTTCTTTTGATTTGTTCTGCTTGGATTTGTTATATTTTTATAAGCACATAAATATTTACTTCCATGTTATTTGTTTAGTTTTGAGTGTGTTTGTACTATTTTTACAAATATTCTTGTCCCCAGTATGGGGGTAGTTAACATCACAAACAATAAATTACTGAACAGCTGAAGAATCAGGTACAGATGTGAACTAGGTTTATAATCTGGATAAAATCAGTTTCAAGACATTTAAATGCAGAGTCTGAAACGTTATTCATTTCCTAACAGGTATTCCACCAGAGCTTTTCAGCAATATATAAATAATAATAAAAGCAAAAAGGGAATGTATTACTCATTGCACGTAGTCTCAGTATAATTCCATCAACAACCAGAAGTTACACAAGTGTTTTTACAGATTGCAGATCAATAAATGTTTTACTCGCAATATTTAGTTTAAATGATCTTCTCTGGTGTAAATTCCTATCCAAATCAGCAAAACTGAATCTAAACCCTATGCTTTTAAGCACATTGATCTACCCATTCTACTTCTGATTCTATGTGTACAGGAGGCATTTCTACACAAGATGGAAGTTCAGACCTGTGACTTAGACTCAAATTTATCCTTTTAATTTGAGACGTGAAGATATCATTGAGCTCTTTCTTATGAAATTTCTCATCACAAATGTTTTATCAGAATCACATTATTTTACTTATTTGTGATGGGTATCCCCTATTTTGCATTATAGAAACAGAGGACTCAGCTGTTGATTCAGAACTCTTTCCTTCCGAGCTTAACCTTGCTTTGTGGGGAGAGGAGGAGGGAAAGAGAGAGTAAAAGAGAGAAATAGGGAGAGAAGGGGGAGAGGGGACTTCTTTGTGAGCAAGTTTCCTTCTGGAAGCCAACAGACATCCAGGCAGCAACAGACACCCTTCTCTATGTCTCCAAAGAGCACTAACTCAATAGGGAGTACAGCCAGTATACCTAGAATACCCCAGCAAGATTCATAAAAAGTGCTCCTAACAAATTGTTCTTTAGGAATTATTGGAAAGAAAGATTGAAACTTGTCATTTATACACTCAGAAAGTGGAAGACCCATGATTTAAACTCTCTTTTGTAAGAGGAAGTTAAAATCTTCATTCTCCTCCTACTTAGACACTTAACTGAGCAGATATGCTTTCCCAGCATCTCTCTAGAGCTAGTAATAATTTCCAGTGGTTTGTTCACTGTCATAGGTCTTCTGACTTTAAACCTTTGCAGACAGGGAAGGAATTGTCCCTGTTCCTCCCAGTCAGTGAATGACTTATCTAATTATTTCTCTGACATTAAGCATGTATCTTAGCATCTGACAGTGTTTGTGGGCTTCTGTTCAATGACAGAATTAAATATTTGGCTTTGTAATTTTACTAAAGTTAGATTTTTTTAAACAAATTTTTTTTTTTGGTATATGTGCCCTCCCTTCTTTCTTTCAACCTGTCTCTAGCCCAAAAGCAAAGCAAACAAAATAAACCTGAATGCTCCTCAGATTGCTTTCTAAACTTTCTTAAATAAATATTAAATAAGTATTAAATAAGTATTTAGTTGTTGATAAAACCAATTGACACTCTTAAGTCCTCCCTGTTAAGTTTATTATCATAGCTAGGTATTGTAAAAAATTAGTGTTGAGGTCTGTTTGCACAAGATTAACTTTCTAATATTTGGAGTTCAGGAATTATTTTTCTGAAATTATTAAGAACATTTTGAACTTTAAACAAGCATATATCTTTGAGGCTAAAAGCTTTGGGAAGTAACTAATGTGGATTTTGTTGTCATTGCTGTTGTTTTCCTTTTATTTCTGGTTTAAGCATGCATTAAGCAGCTAAAAAAAAGATAAACTAGCTCAAGTTTCAAAATGAAGCTGAGATTCTTAAGTATAACTGAACTGAGTGAGTAATTAAATAAAATCCTATACAAGTGGCACATTTTTTGTTGTAAGTTTCAATTAAAAATATACAGAAAAGAAATCATGAAGGTATTAACTTATTTTCTAGACAAATTTTGCAAAGTATTTTATAAATTTGAAATTTTAAGGATAAGAATATTGTCACTAGTTTACAAATTGAAAGAATCTGATGGAAGCCAACAGTAGTTATGTCTATCTTCATTATTACTACACTGTAAAGGTTGATTTTATAATTAGCTTTGCATGAGTTGTTTGACTCATTATTAGAGACTTAATGGATGTTCAATTTATAAAGGTACAAAAGTGACTACACTGAAACTAACTTGATTTTTTAAGAACATAACTTTGTATTTCTTTAGTTGAATAAGATGATTCATTAACACAAATTCAGTTTCACAGAAAAAAAATGTTTTTCAGTATGACTGAATTTGGGAAAGTTTTTTTGGTTGTTCATTTGTGTATTTTCGTTGTTGTTTGTTTGTTTGTTTTTGGTTTTCATCCCCTTCAAAATAACGTGTGGAACAGTCTATCTAAATGAAATTTTCATTCAAGTTCTTATTGCATCATTTGCAAAACAAGTCCTTGAATTTTGTTCTGAATCTTGTTATACCAGCCAAGAAAAGAAAACTAATGCTTATTACAGTATAATGATGCATTTGGTCATTTGTGACTATGTGGGGACTGGAATAGAGAAACTTATTAAATAGTTTCACAGGTAGGTGGAATGTATGTGTGCATACTTATTATATATAAGTATACATTATATATATGTATGTATATATATTATGTATGTAATATTAAAAATAATTTTTTATTGTATTTTATTTTTTTAATACAAAGGAAATACATATATGTATATATATATATTATTTTTTTTTCCTTGAAATGCAATTGTTGTTTCTGGCCAGCTGTACATTGCAAATGATGTCCGTGCTTAAGACCACTTTTGATAGTAGTATCCATGGCATGGCTGTTACTGTAACTTTATTATTGTAATAGTAGCATAACATATTGTTACACAGCACATTATGTAGTTATAGCAATGGAACATTTTTTTTCAGTTTAGATAATTGATAATTTTATATGCATGGTTCAGGTCTGCCCTCAGCCAATCTTGGACAACAGCGATTGTAAATAATTTGAGTTTCTTACTTTTTTTCTTGCTTGATGTGAAAAACAAGAGGGGAAGGGAGCAGAATGGTTTGGGGTTCAAGCTACATGTGATTGAACATGTGCCACAATGAACATCACTCCAAGCCTTTCTCACTGATGCACTAGAGCTACATCACGAAAAAGGGCCTGATGTCTATTTGAATACTTGAATAGACACTCCTGAATTTGAAATAATTTTTCAATACCTCAGGCATTTTTTCATTCATCCCAGGAATACCAAAAAGAAGAAGAAGAAGAAAAAAAAAAGATTAACATAGGAGTCAGGTAAACAGGGGATCAACAAGAGTCTAATGATGTTTAGACAACACGCAACTGTTATGTCTTTAGACATCATTTTACTCTTGCAGTTTTGTGATCAGAACATTTTAAAAACTCAGTGAAGAATAGTTCAAACATTACATTTAAGAATGTCTAACAAAATCTAGACAGCGAATAATGAAGTTTCAGGTAAAACTCTAAAACATTAAATTTAATAATATATATACTTACTTTCCATACAAAGACATTATGAAATTAACCCTAATAACAAATAAAAGTATAAAGGTATTATAAAATTCACTGCTTATTGCTTAAACAGGTCTAAATAATGCTAAATAAATATAGCACATTGTACTGGGTCTGGCTGGAATGTTAACTTTCCTGGCAGCAGCCCATACAGTGCCGTACTCTGCTGGAACAGCAGTGTTATCACACCAGCGTTGTGTCTACTGCTGAGCAGCAGTGGCACAGCATTGGGCCTTTCTCTAACCCTCCTAGGGGGTGGGCAAAAAGTGAGGAGAGAAACATCACTAGGGCAGCTGACCTAAACCAATCAAAGGGATATTCCATACCATGTGGTGTCACACTCAGCAATAAAAGGTGGAAACAGGAAGAAGAGGGGAGGGGTGGGTTCTTGTTGAGAAGACGTCGGTCCTCCTCTCGAACACCGGCTGCGTGCGTTGAGGCCTTGCTTCAAGGACGTGGTCAATCATCGCTCATTTGTGGGAAGTAGAGAGTAATTTCTTTCCTCTGCACTTCCATATAGCTTTCATTTATTTTGTTTGTTTGTTTTCCTCCCTTTTTCCCCTTTCCCTTTTATTTCCCCTTAGTTAAATTGTTTAGTTCATGGTAGTCTTTATTTAATTATTATAAGTATTTCCCTTTAATTAAATTATCCTTATCTCAACCCGTGAGTTGTTCTTTGCTTTACTTCTCCCCCTCCTCATCTAAAGGAGGGGGAGTGAGAGAGCGGTTGTGGGGTTTAGCTGCCCAGCACGGTAAAACCACCACACACATCACTCAGCTGAAAGAAAATCAAGAAGTTTTAGTGCATAATCTGAGAAATATGCTTATATTGACATGATCACTAGCAGTTTAATCTGTACGATATTATGATCCAGTAACGTGCATCATGTCAGCACAGATTGCCTACATCAAAGATCTACTCATGAGTCAAACACCTCTACTGTGTTCCTTATATATTTAGAAAACATTTTTGCATTTCACATACTAACTTCAGTTTATTTTCTTCTACTTAATATGTCTTAAAGTGATACTTAATTATCTAAACCTGCATTAAAAACCTGAACAGAAAATAAATGAAAATACTGTAGTCTTCTAGAGTAAAGATAAACAAGAAATTATTTCCATAATTTTAAAGAATTGTGAATTCCCACCTCTCTGTTAGTTTTGCATGGCATTAAAATTTCATCGGCTAACCTTTCTAAGGTAGCTTTAAAGCATAAACATCTTGAATTGGGTTATTTGTGCCAGCAACCACAAGACTTGCAAGCAGCTGTGTAACTAACCTAAGGAAATATATATATATATATTACATATTATATAATATATTATATATTATTATATGTATTTATATGTATTAATATGTATATATTATATAATATATTCATATATTATATGAAAAGATATATATATTACATATATATATCATATGTAATACATATGTAATATGTATACATGTATAATATGTATATATGTATATATATTACATATTATATATATCTTTTTGTATAATATATATCTATTATATATATATTTATATAATATATATATATATCTTTTGAAACACTGAATAATTTTAGGCATTTTTTGCAGGGTGGGTTTTATGACTTTACTCAGTGTTCACACTGATGAGTTCTCCTTTAGAAATGTCATTATTATGACTAATTGATAACAATAACCTACAGCAGAAAAACATATAATATTTAATTGAAAAGTCTTAGATAGAGACCAATTAGTACCATGGCAAATGATGAGCAATTTCAAAATCAGTTCTCATTCAGAGTCTTGTTATTTTGCTACCCTTACTTGTTGTCGTTCTCCTTCTCCTTCGCCTTCTTCTTCTTCATTTGACCCTCTCTAATAATTTGTCTCAAAATAGCATTATTTAAAAATTTGTATATCATCAGAAACTGAAAACATATGTCCTTTATTAAAAGCACACCAAATATGAAAATGAAGCAGCTCTATAAGGAGGGCTACATCTAGGCCTACAGGCCTACAGGCCTAGATGTGAATGTATATATTTGTATATACATATATATATTTGTATATATATTTGTATATAATATATATATTTTGTATATATTTATGCCTGCATTTTAGTGGTTACTAAAATGCAGGCATAAATATATACAAAATACTCAGAAAGTGCCACCTGAGAACTGAGCCTCACTCATGTAACAGTGAACATACAGAGATTTTGTGGGTGGGGAGGGCAGTGGGTGTACATGTAATAGCTTGTATTCAAGCCATAGGAGCCAACCTACGATTTTTCAGCTTTTGTTCTCAGGTAGTAGATAAAGAATGTCAGGCAAGAATGTATGGTAGATATCAAGGAAAACAAAACAAAACAAAACAAAAACAAACAAACAAAAAAGAAGAAGAAAAAGATGAAGGAGAAGAATAAGAATTTATTATTGTTATTATAATATATAATATATAATAATAATATATAATATATAATTAATATATAAATATACGAACATGTTTATAATAATAATAATAATAATAATAATAATAATAATAATAATAATAATAATAATAATAATAATAATAATAAAATTACTACTACTACTACTACTAACAACAACAACAACATAATACCAAAACCTTTCTTTGTTTCCTTTGGACTTATATGATCTCTCTTCTGTTTTCTGTGGTGTCCTGTTGGGGACAGTTTGGTACTAGAATACATCTATGTGGATACACTTACAGGATCGGGGCCCTACTTTACAGATGTAAATTGGTAATGGTTGTTTACTGTCAAATAGGCATTTAACTGACATTAAAACAAGCACTATACAAATGTTTATTAAAAATCAATTACTTAAAATAGATAGTTCCATGTATAAAACAGATTTGTATAAAATAGATTTAGATACTTAGACACTTTAGATACTATTTAGTGGCTGATATATTAAACTACACATTGCTGTTTATTCAACATATTAAAACTATTTCTAACTTTCTTTCTTTTTTAAATTTACTTAAACTGATCTAAATATTTGTATATTTAAACTAACTTATCTCCTCTAGGAATGTACATGCTCCATACAGTTCACAAGATTATAATGTCTTAATTTTAAATAATTTATCAATATACTTAGAAATATTTACATAAAAATAAGCGGAAATATTTTGTTACAAATTGTCTCCTCTGTTCTTCCATGTTCTAAAAGAACAAAGCAAAATTCTATGTGAGTGGTGAAAGCTGAAGGCTGAAGTTTTTTTTTTTTTTTTCCTCTTCAATCCTTTTTAGTGAGGCCAGTTGTTCTCAGGGCACCCAGTCCCCTGAGCTGGAAGATTTGTGGACTAGATGGGGAAGGGTTATGAGGGAGGAGAGACACCTGCATGAAATTATCTAAACTATAAAATCCTTTTTTTTTTTTCTTTTTTTCCCAAAATAAATTTATCTCAACTAAATTAATTTCATCAGATGTATACAGTTTGAAGGAAACTCTTTGATTTCATATTTTATATAAGTATATCAAGCATTTGCTTATTTAAAATGTCAATCTTGAATGTGGGTAGTTAGGGTCTGGCGGCCAGAAGATACCAAGCTGTACGGAAAGGTGGAGCCCCTCCCTTGATGGACAGTAGTGCGTGGTCTGTGACGTAAGCAAGAGGAAGTGACGTTATGGGCCTCAACTATATAACACCATGTGACTCGACAATAAATGCCATTTGCCATCCACCACATTGGTATCTGTGAGCCAATGGACCGAGCGGCCTGGGGTTGGTTGCCGTGTCGTTCCTGAACCAGGTCGTCACTGCCCCCTGAAGGCAACACTTGAATCACTAGGAATCCATCACTGTTTATGTTGAAACATTCTTAGCTTAGCCTGATTGCTATCCTCCATTTTCAAGGTGAGTTCTGTGTGACCTGAGTGGTTGTCAGGTCATATGATCAAGAACATGCTAAGTCTTCATTAATATTTTCTCGAAGGATTATTTAAGGAAGAGTGCCATCTGATGCTAGTGTCAGTACTTTTTTTTCTTTTTTCCTTTTTATCTTTCAAAACATTTATAACTGTCACTTGTCCCTGAAAACGTTCTTCATGTGTCTAAACACAGCACTTCTCAGGTCATTCGACAGGAGACAGTCCTAATCAGATAAACTCATTAAATGTCATGGCATGCCAGATTAGTTTGATTACAGGAGGTAGATCACTCTCTGTACAGCATTTAGTTTCTATTCAAAGTGTTTGTAGAGGTAAGACGGATTTGTCAATGTTCTATGAAAATAAATCATGAGTGAAAACCTCTTACCCTTCCCTCACACCAAATTATTTAAATACTCAAAGAATACATTGATATGTCAGTGTACATACAAAAACTACTGTCATAGAGCTTATTTGAATCAGTCATTTTTCTTAGTTTACTGATTTCCTCCCTGTAAGGAATGTTTCAGCAATTCGTGTCAATAGAGGGCTTGAAGGGTAAACCTTAAGTCTCTGACATATGGGGGGGGGGGGGAGGAGGGTCAGAATAACTGCTAACTATTGTGACTATTGCATGGGACACTACGCAAGACTGATATCCGAACGACTAAAAGACAAAGCTTGCATGGGATGCTGTGCAAGTCTTTGACATCTGGCCAAGATGGACAAAGGAGAAGGACAAGGGAAAAGCCTTGGAGGAAGACTATGAGCCTTCAGCATGAGAGACCCCTGGCGAGGCCAACGTAAACTGAAACACACGTGTCAGTATCTGAATCCAGAGATTTCAGATTCTGGGAACTAATTATAATAACCCTGCCTCTTCTAGAAGTAGTAATGAATATGTATTAGCCTAGGAGCATAAAAATCAGCTGCTTGATGTAACTGGTGTGCGTCTTGGTGGAGCAGAGACTCCCTGTGCACCCAGCATTGTTTACTTACCTTTTATTGACCCCATAAATAAATCTTATAAAGCTAAACTGACTCGGAATTTATAACATCCCCCAAAACATACCTTTCTTTCATCTCCAGATACTGTCTTCCACTTTGATTCTGCTTTTTCTCTGTATGCAGTTGCTTTGGTTTGCTTGCTTGTTTTTCCAAATTATGGTGGTGATGTTTGCTTATTTCTGTAAGGAAATAGGAGTGCATCAGAAAGAGAAGCCCAAGATAATCTTTTAAAGTTGAAAACATTTATTTATTTTTTTTGCCCCCATGGATCTTAATCTCACAACAAAGTGAGAAATCATTCAGTACAATGACCTGGACTAGGCATAAGAGCTGGCATTTAAATCCCCTTTATTCACTAATACAGAATAACTCCTAAAAACAATTACTGATATATAGATAAATAAAATATATGGTTGCCTTCATTAGGATTAATTAATATATTTTTAAACACTTAACTTATAGTGTCAATAACCGGATATTGGATAAAACTTTGATATCCTAATTAGTCCAACATTTACATTAATTTTCTGGTGGTGAACGATGAAACATCTCAGAAGTGGAAGTTACACCATGTAGCTTGGCTTCAAGAAAGTGTTGCATTTTCATATATGGTTTTGTGTTTCATATGATCTAGTAATACTTTTAAATTTATAACCTCCATTTCAAATGAACAGCACTCACTAACAAGCCATTTTTTACTTTTACCTACATACAGAACCTTTTCACTGGCATTGGTTCAAATACCCTGTGTCCATCGGACTTTCATAAAATCACAAGGTGCCAAAAAGGAATGTTTATAAACTAATTTGCATTACTCATGATTTGTGACTGTGCAAGAGAGAACTCATATAGGCATATTTAGTGTGGGGGAGTAGACGGGGGAAAACTAGGAGTAGGTGTTATTATTGGCTCGATTCCACACATACCAAATGTGAATACTTATGTTCTTCCTGCAAAAGATTATTATTTTTTTTTCACATATTGTAGACTTTATTCTTTTAGCATGTTCCAGATAGCAGACAGCTCTTGTTTTTCACTCATGTTTTTCTCTTAACAACAGTCATTAATTTACTGATACGCTGTCTATCAGAACCACATCATCTTGATTAGAGCTGTTATCCTAATCAAAAGGCTGATAATTAAGACTATCCATCTGTAGAGTTCCAAGTGCTAAGATGAGCTAAAGATCCTAATTAAGATTATTTAGGTGTTACTTAAATGCCATCATTTGATTCAGCTAATCATATCAGCAGGTACATTAGATTTGCATTAATGTTCTGCTGAAGCCAGCAGCTCTTTAAACAGATCGAAAATGTAGATTACAGGCACCATTTTCAAACATCTTTATATCAATGCAGCACTGAGACAATACATTAAAGTAAATGGAGTATTGTGATGTAAGGGAGAAGCAATTTCAATGTTTCTCAGTCAGCTTTATGATAATCAGTACAGTATTTAAAAAATGTAGTTTATTTATTGAGTTTGTGTACTATAGAAGCTCCATATTTAAGTTTTCATTTGTGCTTTGAATGTAGACTGTATGGATGATTTTCAATTTAGTGTATGTTTTCCTAACCTAAATTAAATGGTACACTGTGTGGGAGTTCATTAGTTCCTGATGATAAATTATTAGATAGATACTTGAAACTAAGTTATTGGAGAAGTCATATTTCTCATCTACTAAAAAATATACTTGAAGCTGGAATCCGTAAAAAAAAATATTGTTTTTATTTTTAAAAGGGAGTCAAGTTATTTTCTTTCATTTTTTTTTCCATTAAAAAAAAACAAACACAACAACCTGTTTTCATCAGAGTTTTAGTACTTTACGATTTTATAATCAAAACAATGAAGTCTTTATTTCAGCTTTAACCTAGAGATTGTTCATTCTTTAACCTAGAGATTGAATGGTACTGCAGTTAGCAATGTTAAGTCAGTATAATTAAAAACCTTCATGCAGACACATGCCTGAAGATGTGAAAGACAGTTAAAACTCCATTAAGTTAAAACTTTTACGTATATTTTATGAGACCATTTACCTCAAAAAGAAAGATATTGTTTCACATAGATAGTGATTTGGACATCAAAAAGGTCACAAGCCTGTTAGAGATAGGTCATTACCCTAGGAGAAGGTTATGATAACTGTTTTAAAATATATTTTATTAAATCTATTCATAGATATACTTAATCTATTTAATCTATATATCACATTCTGTTGTGTATGAACAAAATATGTGTGTATAAAGCAATTTTCAAAGAAGTGAAAGACCTAAGTTCAAAGCATTCTTCAGAGAATGAGAAGAAAACTGCATAGACTGGAAATCTATTTGGAGTAATAGGCTCAGTGTTGATATAGCCTCAGCAATAACAGATATAATGTTCCAGTGAATATGAGTAGTATCCCTGTGGGGGGTTGTACCAAGGTGGCTAGTGGGGCCTTAAGTATATGATGCATTTCCTCCATAGAGACTGAGGAAGCTAGGTTTGATCACTCGTGGAAGGGGATGGGAAACAGATGCATTACTTCTGTCCTCAGCTACTTCATGGGAGAGTGCAGAAAAGATGAAGCCAGGATTTCTTGGAGGTGTACTGTTCTTGGAGGAAAGGCAATGCATTTTCCACTGTGAGCATTGCCAATAGCCTGTCCTTGGCCATATTCAGAACTTGGATGAACAAGTCTCTGGGCTAAGCTAGAACTTAATTCACTGAGCAGAAATTCACTGATTTGGTCCGTCAGCCACAGTTCTTTCTATATTACAGAACCATTTACTCTCCAGGGGTGATTCACTGTGTATAAAAGGGCTCTAGACTTACAGAGCTTGCTTTTACATGACTGAAGTGTGAAAAATCTCATCCTTTTACTATTCTTTTTTTTTTTTTTTTCTTTTTTCTTTTTTTTTGGAGTCATCCTGCTCTGGCAGGTTTTATTTTGGAGAATAAAAACTAGTTCCTCTACAGAAGAGCTGCTCTCCAGTCTAACTAAGTTCTTAAGCATGGGTTATGCTTAAGATGCTCAGATTGCTGCATTTCATTTAAAGGAATATTAACCTGAGAAAAAATTGGACTTTACCACTTAGTCCTGAGAAGCACTGTTTGTTTGTTTTGTTTTGTTTTAAGAATAACATGTAACAAGCAATGAAAAATGCCGACTCAATGCACAGAATACAGAGACAACTTCTAAGGCAGGAGAGCTGCCTTTATGTCATGGGACACATGCTTAGCATTAATCTATAAAAGTGAACACTCAGTGCTTGAGTTTTAGACTTTTTAAGGTTCTTTCAGGAAATTTAGACCCAAGAATAATATGTCTTGAAGAAAGAAAGAAAGAGGAATAAAAGTGGGATGTCTAAAGAGAAAGGGTTTAGTTAGTTTAGGAAGCTTAACCATAAATGTTCTTGCTTTGAAATGTAAATTTTTCCTCTAACTCTGAAGTTCTTATCCCTATATTTTCACAACTTTTGATATTTTTGCAAAAAAAAATTTGCTTGCATGCTTCTGATGCTAGCCTTAATTTCATGCTAACAGATTTTATTATCTAAGCTATACCCAGCATCCAAAAGAAGATGGACAGAAATTTTCAAAGAAATTATAGCAATTACATGAAAAGAACAAAGATATTACAGTGTATTTTATGAGTTATATTTAAAAAGTGAATCATCTTTTAAAAAATCCATTTTCATATTCTGTTTTATTTGCATATAAACAGACATATTCATATTGAATTTGCATAGAAATGGATGCATTCAAAACTTCAGCAATCATGAAATCACAGAAGTTACAGATGTAACAGTTATTAGTTCTGATTATTTAAACTGGGCATCTACTTTTTCTGAGAGTGGTTTTGGGGACAGTTACTGTTTTTAAATACCATTTTTGCACCTGCAGATCTAGACAATATCTTTAAATATTTAATTTAGATTCTGCTCACACAGCAGGCTGTCAATGCCTGTGTTTTCCAGACTAGTCTCAGGTTAGGAGAGACTTTCTAGAATATCCAACTTAAAATATCTATGTGCTTAATTTTAGAGTCTCTGAATATTGGGAACAATTGGCAATCATCACTGATTAAAAGTAACCCTTATAGTTTCAAAGGTTGTCTTACAGCCAGCCAGAGGACTTCTATACCAGGAGACACTGCCAAAGATTTTGCTTTAATAGTAAAAAAGCAATAGCATCAGAAGCACTATGCTGCAGACACATAAATGGTTTCCCATGCTAAGAGCTAAGACAATTTCACATTTGGTATCAATGCCTCACAGAGAACAACTGTTTTCTAAATTTATATTTTTTGCAGATACTAATTATGCATTTATTTTAAAATTATATTATTGGCTGTCATTTGCTTTAAATGATACCTCTGTAGAGAAATGAGTAACTTGAGGGTGATTTTCAGACAGACTTATAAGCATTGAATCACTATATATACAACATCAAAACTTGTCTTTCTAGTCTTATTTTTATGGGTAGAAAGCGGATTATATTTGATTGATTGATTTATTTTTTTTTCTTCATACCTGGCCTAAAAACAACCTACTTAATACTAACTAGCTGAACTTTTTGCTTAACCCTGTTTTGAAATTAAAAGGCAACTAGTGATAGGATGAGCAAAGCCATACTGTGAAGGAAATGTTTTTTCCAATAACTTTCACTATAACTTCTTTGCCAATTAATAAGTTTTATTAATTGATGGAGGTCTTTCTCTGTAAACAAATTCGTGATTTTGTCCAAGGTCAAGGAAGAACAATCTTTTAAATTTATATTTTAACAGTGTTATATTTACTATAAACTCTTATTTTTCTGAAGGGTGTCTAAAGTAGAAATGGTGAACAGTAAAAGATTTTTTTGCATGCCCTAAGGAAACACAATTTCCTTAAACTACTTAGCCTAACAGCAGATCCTTCTTTAAACACTGAGACCAAACTGGAAGAATCTACTGACTGATTTAAAAGAATCTTCTAAAAATAAATCTATTGACAGTTTCTGTCTATTTCCTAGCAAAAGCCTAAATGCTTTTAAAGTTATATTTTAAGACTATAGTTTTAAGCAATATTTCGTGTTCTGATATTTTATTCATGCTGCTAATGCTAAGTTGATTAACTGTCACTATAAACTATAATTCCTTTTTGGATCATATTTTTTGGATCGTATTTCTTTCATTAACATTTTATTTTTCTGAAACTTTTAACGGTCTTGGGCCATAACTTTTTTTTTTTTTCTTAACCACAGAACTTAACTTAAGTCCAAAAAGTCCATCTTCATGTATAAAACTGCAGAATGAGGACCTTGAGGCACAAATTTATAGAATGCATCTATATAACACTTAAGAAAATTGACTCCTGAACCTGAGAGAAATACATAAAAATAAGAATGTAAGAAATGTTCTTGGGGTCAGAGGAACAATCTTCACTTAGTCCTTCTTCCAACAATGACAGTGGGAAATCCCATTTCAGAACTGCAGTCCATTCCTCTTGTAAACTCTATTATCCACAGTAGTTAAATTTGGGATGATATAAAGTACATCATGCATTCACTTTAATAACTGTCTATGTACTTGCTATCTATTCTATTCCACTTTAGAACCTGTTGAGATAGCCTACACCCACAAAATTCTACAGCAATAAATTACAGAATTTTTCTGCCTAGTGTTTTATGTACTTTTATATCTGTTTATGTTATACTTGCTTCAATAAGTACTATGTACCATGTCCAGTTTGTCCTGTTCTGATCTCCACAATGAAAAAAAATAAAAATAAAAAAGTGGACAGACTGAAGAGGGTCTAAAAGGGAGCCATGAAAATGTCTGAGAAGTTGATGAACTTGCCCTGTGAACAAAGACTGAAGGAGTTAGGTCTTTTCACCCTGGAATAGAGAAGGTTCAAACAACCTTATCACAGTGTTCCAGTGCTTAGGGGATAGCTACAAAGAGGATAGTGGCTTTCCCTTCTCAAACAGACAAATGGAGAAGACAAGGAGTAATGGGTACAATATGCACTGGGGTGAGATTTCATCACGATATAAGAAATAATGTTTTTACAGTGAGAACAATCAAGCACTGGAACAACCTCCTTAAGGATGTGGTAGAATACCCATCAATGGTTCAACAAAAAGCTTCAACTGAATAGGATACTACATTACTTCATCTAGGCCCCCATTTAAATGAAAAGATGGACCTGATGATCTTCTGAGGTCTTTTCCAACCTGAGCTGTTCCATGATTCTAATGAGATCCCTCCATGTCCAGTATTGTGTGATCTTAGAAATAACAGTTCTGCGTTCATCTTACCCATTGCTTTCCTGGTTTTGTTTGTTTGTTTCTTTGTTTGTTTGCTTCTAAATCTTATTAATAAACCTCCTTGTCCTTCTCCTTTTCAAGCTTTGAGTCTTGGAATTTTCAAGTTCTTCTTAAAAAAAGATTTGTTCTGTTCTTTTGTTTGGTTTAGTTGCTCTTCTCCATACCTTCTCTAACTACTATATTTATTTATTTTTTTTTTTACAGAAGAAATCTCCTCTTCAGGTTAGAGTACCATGGGACAAAGCCCTGAGGGAAGAAGGGCACAAGAAAGCTGGTAAATATTCAAGGATCACCTCCTTCAAACTCAGAAGTGATTCATCCTAACAAAGAGGAAGTCAGACAAAAATGCCAGGAGGCCTGGCCAAACTCACAGAAAAAGGAGGCCTACAGAAGGTGGAAGAAAAGACAGATAGCCTGGGAGGGATACAGAGACATTGTACAAATAGCCATGGATCACATTGGGAAAGCCAATCTCTTTTAAAAATAAATTTGGCCAGGGACGTCAGGGGTAACAAGAAAGGCTTCTGTAGGTACATTGGTGATAAAAGGAAGACTGGGGAAATTACGGGCCCTCTCCAGAAGGAAACGTGAGACCTGATGATTACCCAAAATATTGAAAAGGCTGAGGTACTCACTGATTTATTATTATTATTGTTATTGTTATTGTTATTATTATTATTATTATTATTATTATTATTATTATTATTATTATTATTATTATTATTATTATTACTATTATTATTATTATTATTATTTATCTCAGCCTTCACTAGAAAGAGCTGAAGCCACATCGTCCAAGTCCCAGAAGGCAAAAGCAGGGACTGTAAGAATTCACTGTAGGAGAAGATTAGGTTCAAAACAATCTAGAAATATTTCTTCAAAAGAAAAGCTCACAATAATTGCTAGTATAAACATTTACTTATATGTAAACCAGTTAACTTGAAATTTCCAAATAGTATGGAATACATTTGTCAGAATTTGTAGTTTGTTAAATCACCTCCACTCCCTACCCTCCCAAACAAAACAAAACAAAAACAACAACAACAACAACAACAACAACAAAAAAACAACAACAAAAACACCTACAGTAATTTCAAACAGTAATTTGTTGGGTTAAGGAGCTGATGACCGTTTTCAAGCCCAAGGGAACAAGCTCTTCCTATAGCTAATATGTTCTTCTAAGAAAATTAAATTTAAATCTGAAAAAAATGAGGTCTCATGTCTTACGGAGTTGCTGAATCTAGTAATATGAGAAGTGAGGCTGCAGAAGCTGCATGCCCCCAGGCCCAACAGGCAGTCAGTCTGAGAAAGTATTCCCAATAAACATGCCACAAACACATACATATAGTGTGCATATACTATATATGTATTTATATACAGTATATACACATAAATATAGTTACATGCTCAGTCATATCAATCCCGAACAGAAACATAGCACAAAAACTCCTGTTGCCCTCTCTGGATGATCGGTGTGAAGGTCTGTAAATAGAAATATATAGGCATGTATAGTGCAAATCCTTCTAGTAGCTGGCCTTAGACACCCAGTTTACCCAGCAGATGGGTCCCTGTCCCATCCCCCATCCACCCAGCTCCCCATCCCCACAGTTTCTGATGTCTAAACATATGAGCTACTAAGGTTGCAGCCCCACTCCAGTTGCTGGACCAAACTGATACAGAGAGAGAGAACAAAGTCCCCTCACCTATGAAAATAGTTATGAAAGGAGTTTAATAAGAAGACAGGACAGACTGTACTGATCAGCTGCAGGGCATGGCTAGACAAGTGTGCTGATCAACAGTCTGTTTTCATGCAACATGTCTCTTTTATCTCCTTTTCTATGTATTTCTACATATGTTTTTATGTATTTCTACATAGTGTAGGAACACTACACCTGTTCCTCCCAAACCACCTTGATCCCTCTCTTTCTTTATGTTTGGTTTATCCTTTAAACATGTTATAATAAGTCTTGCCCAATCCCAAAATATTTTCCATAAACATCCCATACCCTGTGGGCAATAACACACCTCCATCCAAAATGTGCTCCAGAGAGCTGCTCTCGTTGACTCATGTTGTTGTGTGTGCTCCTCATCCATGGGGCTGGAGGCTCTCCTGGGACAGTCTGAGGAGGGACCAAGTTGAGGGTTTGTGTTCCCCTGTCTGCTGTTGTGCAATTCTGTGTTTATTTGTGTGCATGGTAGAGCCTTTGGTGGGCTGATGGCTCTCCTGTGTTGGGCTATGATAGGTACTTATTTGGTTCCCTCAACAGCCTGTATTCCTCTACACTCTTTTATGTGTTTAAAAACATGTTTTTTATAACAACCTAACAAGAATCTTAAAGATATTATCGCACCATGGAAATTTAAGATGTTAGACGCCAGCATATCATTTTGAATCTCAGTGACCACTCATCGCCTGTAATGTGTTGGAAATTATGGAAATTCTCAAATTTCATGGGCTTTGCTCTATGTCAGTGATGCTCCTGAATGCCATAAGTAAACGTACTGAAAACCTTTATCACTGAAGTAGTATCCTCACCAATGCACCTGAACCACACAACTTGCTACAGACAGCTATAATCCAGACAAGTTTTCTGAATCAATTCTAAGCATGCCAGGTATTTGCTGACAGGACATCATGGTCTATGAAAGTTTGTTTAAGTACAGAGAAAAAAATGTCTTATAAATAAAAGTATATACTTGTTTGTGTTTTCACATATATATATATAGTCAGTAACAGTATTGCTGTCATTATTAAAGGCTTATCAGCATAAAACAATACTCCACCAAGAGTATTCTGTTCGTTCTTTGCTGTGGTTTAACCCCAGCAGGCCATACAGCTGCTCATTCACTCTCCCCAGGTGGGATGGGGGAGAGAATCAGAAAGGTAAAAGTGAGAGAACTCATGGGTTGAGATAAACACAGATTAAGTAAAGCAAAAGCTGCATGCACAAGAAAAGCAAAGCAAGGAATTAATTTGCTACTTCCCATCAGCTGGCAGTTTTTCAGCCACTTTCAGGAAAGCGGGGTTCATCACATGTAATGGTTTCTTGGGAAGACAAACACCATGACCTTGAATTACAATCCCCCCACCCCCCTCACCCTTTCTTCATTCTTTACCTCTGCTTTTATTGTTCAGCACAACACCATACAGTATGGAATATCTCTTTGGTCAGTCTGGGTCAGCTGTCCTGACTGTGTCCTCTCTCAGCTTCTTGTGCATCCCCAGCCTCCACGCTGGCAGGACAGCATAAGAAGCAGTAAAGTCCTTGGCTCTGTGTAAGTCTTGGCTGTGCAAGAACTACAAACATCAACATGTTATCACTGTTGTTTTTTTCATCAAAAAATCAAAACACAACATTGTGTGAGTCTCTATGAAGAAAATTAACTTTATCCCACTTAAAACCATGACATCCTTGGTTATCTAACTCAAAAGGTACAATCATACTGGGAAAAACAAACAAACAAACAAACAACAAGCAAAAAACAAACATGCTTTAACAAGTCTTAAATACACCATGCTTAGTGCCGCGAGGACATGTGAATTAAAGAATAATATTTTAGCGCCCAGATATTTTCTGGTGTTTGTGATATATTTTTCTCCTCATCTCTCTCTTTTTTTTTTTTTTTTTTTCTTTTCCTTTGTCAGATTGAAATAAAGATCAGTCTTAACAATTCATTTCCCTATGTAGTTCATCCTTTAATACGTTAAATGCATTTCTTTCTCCATATGCTTATTACTAAGCAATCATTTAACAGATTTTGTTTAATTGATACCTTTAGAATTTTATACTTCACATACTTCTCTAAGATGGCACTACAATTATAAAACCCATTAAACAGAATATAATTGCTGTTAGTGCGCAAAGTTTGTAATATATATTAGGCATTGAATTACTAAAAGGCATGCATATTTAATGAGCTAACTTTGACTGCAAGGTTACTAATGATTAATAACCTGAAAAAAAACATCAATTTTCCCAAAATGCCATTATATGTTACCAAACAGATTTCAGAAACTAAGGGAGAGGAAGTAACCTTATAAGGTAGTGGAAGTCAAAGAGAAACAACATTTTATAAAATTATATATTGAAAAAGAAATTTCATACAATCTAAGCATTAGATTCCTAAAATCCTTTTAAGAGTGGCAGTGTCATGCCTTTAGTTATCCTGTTTGTCCTTAAGGACATTTCTTTATGGTTCTTACTACAGACTTTTATTAAGTATAGAGCAGCAAAAACAGTCCACCCAATGTAGGCTATCCAAAAGTCATAGGGTTTGACTTCAAAGTGCTTGTGTTTTGAATGGGGAGAGCAAGAGTCATTTTTTATGTCCTTTCCAAAGGCTATGCACTGGAAAAGGATGAGGTTTGAAGATTGCCAAGGGAGAAAATTAAACCATGTACGGTGTTTTTTTCTCCTTAACAAAAACTGAATATACTTAAATAAGACAAGATCCCGATAGTATGGACAGTTAGTAATCAGTACTGATCCTACATTTGGAATCCTCAGCTGCCAGTGTCTTTTGATTCTCTATATTCTTTATTGCTATAATCTTTAACAAACAAACTGAAAATCTATTGAAAAAATGCAATAAAAAGAGAACAAAATAATTTATTAAGTTTTCTTGGAATTTTTTATTGGAAAACAAGGGCTATATTTGACTAAAGTAAATGATGAGGTGAATAGAATATTCAGTCATTTGTAACAGTTAGATACAAAGCTGCCTGCACTGTTTCCTTGCATAAGTCCATACAGAACTAGACTTGACAGTTCAGTTTCATTTGCTCTTGCTCATTTGTAACATTATTTATCAAAATCCAGAATACATATAATTTTGTAATGTCTGGGCAAGTATATTAAAAATGAAGCACTGTAATAACAGTTTAAATACAGTGATTTTTCATGGTTTTCAACTACACATACAGTTCCCAACTAGCATTCACACTGACAGGAGAAATCTGTCATTCAAATACACCATATTATTTCATAAAACAAGGAGAAAGACATATAAAAATGATCTTGCTAGTTATGGAAAATCTAATATCTAAAACTACTCATATAATATACTCATGAAAAAGTTCATTACAGGAAAGGAAAAAAAATAGAGAAAGACAATTGTTTGTCTATGAAGAAATATATCTAGCATACCTGATATAGAGAAAATGTAAACAAGGAAATAGGGCCTTCAGTTTTATGTGCCATAGTGTAAGTACAGTGATATTCAACAAAGATTATAAAGTAATTAATAATTGTGACTTGAGAAAACAGCAATGCTGCCTGGTTGTCAAAGTTACATATTTGTTCTCTGTACACAGGAAGAACTGCTGTCATGTGATTTCTGAATCAAAGTGGCAGGTCATGTTTCACTTCTCTTCACTGGCATTAATGTTGATACATTTCTATTTTGATATTTCATGTGTTTCTGTATGTCACAGATAAGAGTATGCCCACAAATGCAGAGTTTTGTTTTTTTTTTTTTTTACATATTATCTGTGTGATAAGCAGCTAGGGTATTTTTACACAGGGAAAGCTGATTCTTGCTGATAGTATGTAAGACAAATGAGGAAAACAGTAGCAGTAGTGAAGGATTCTTTGTTTTTAAGCAAGTGTTCCATTAACCATGCAGTCCAATATAAATAAATAAATAAAAAGTAAATTTTTTCATTAGCCACCATGTCAATTTTTTAATGAGAGAAAGGTATCTAACATTTATGTACTATGGCCAGCACAGACTGTCATTACCTTATTCAGGGCTACTATAACATTTTAAAATGCAGCAAGTATTATTTTTAGAGGTTTTCATATTTTATTGTCTTTTGCACATCATAGAATCATACAACGGTTTGGGTTGGAGGGGACCTAAAAGATCACCCAACTCCAATCCCACCTGCTACGGGCAGGAACACCTCACACTTGATAAGGCTGCTACAAGCCCTGTCCAACCTGACCTTGAACAATTCCAGTGATGAGGCATCCACAACCTCTCTGGACATCCTCTTTCGGTTCCTCACCACCCTCGAAGTAAAGATTTTCTTCCTAACATCTATTCTAAATCTACCTTTGTTTAGTTTAAAGCCACTACTCCTTGTTCTATCACTATATTCTATGGCAGAGTCCTTCCCCATCTTTCCTGTAGTCCCCTTTAAGTACTGGAAGGTTTTTATAAGGTCTCCCCAGAGCCTTCTGTTGTCCAGGCTGAGAAACCCTAACTCCCTCAGCCTGTCTTCACAGGAGTGGTGCCCCAGGCCTTTGATCATCTTCATGGCCCTCCTCTGGACTCATTGTAATACTTACATGTCCTTCTTGTGCTGGGGGGCCAGAGCTGAACACAGCACTCCAGGTGGGGTTTCACAAGGGCAGATCAGAGGGGGAGAATTACCTCCTTCAACCTGGCCACATTTCTTTTGATGCAGCCCAGGATATTGTTGGCTTTCTGGGCTGTAAGTGCACGTTACAGTCTCATGTCAAGCTTCTTGATAATGAACACCCACAGGTCCTTCTCCTTAGGGCTGCTTTCAGTCCATTCACCACTCACCCTGTATTTGTGTTTGAGATTGTCTCAGCTCTGATGGGGAACCTTGCACTTAGCCTTGTTGAACCTCATGATCCCACAAGCCCACCTCTCAACCCTTTCCTGATCCCTCTAGATGTCATCCCTTCCCTCTAGCATGTCAACCACACCACCCAGCTTGGTGTCACTAGTAAATTTGCTGAAGCTTCACTCAATTTCACTGTCCATGTTACAATGTTAATTTTCACTATCCATGTACATATTATATATGTGCACATGTACAATATCCATGAGCAAGTGTATTGACAAAAGTTGAAATATTAAGTATTATGACTTTGGAACCTTCATAGAGAATCATTTTTGCATTACTAAGCATAATATAGTTTCAAGTACAAATGTTGAAACAAGGTATGCTTTACTTTTACACAAAACAACATGATTACACACATGTGCAGAGACAGACAGAATAATAAGGAGCAAGAGCAATTAACAGCATGCTGAAATGAGGGACAAGATATTACTGCAAGGCATGGTCAAAAAAAGTTATGAAAGAATATTTGATTAGAAAAATTCCATATCAAAATTATGAAAGTGTTTGGACAGGAAGAAAGACCGAAAATCCAAGGGGAAAATGCTTGTTTAATATAGTGTGGATTATATTTAACACCAAATAGATAACTCACATCTTGTTTTTATTTAATAGTTGTCCGTTGAAATTTTGAGATTTTATACAAAGTATAATTAAGAAATTATTTCACATATATGCATCTTTTCTTAATTAGGAACACCTTAAGAATGAGCAACTATTGCAAACCAGCTCTCCATAGATTATTTAACATTTTGCTGGCGATAATAATTATATAGATAAATTCTGCATTAGGAATTATGTACTGTGACAGAATAAAATAATTAAAACCAAATTCTATTCATCTTATCTATTCAAGTTGGGTGGAAGTGTTGATCTGCTTGAGGGTAGGAAGGATCTACAGGGGGGATATGGATAGGCTGGATAGATGGGCTAAGGACAATTGAATGAGGTTCAACAAGGCTAAGTGCTGGGGTCTGCAATTGGGGCACAACAACCCCACACAATGCTACAGGCTGGAGGAAGAGTTGCTAGAAATCTGTCCAGCAGAAAAGTACCTAGGGGTTCTAGTCAACAGTTGGCTGAACATGAGCCATCAGTGTGATCAAGGTGGCCAAGAAAGACAATGTCATCCTGTCTTGTATCAGAAATAGGGTGGCCAGCAGGAATAGGGAAGTGATTGTCTCTTTGTAAGTGGCACCAGGGAGGCCACACCTTGAATAGTGTGCTCCGTTTCCATCCCCTAACTACAAGGAAGATATAAAGGTGCTGGAGTATGTCCAAAGAAAAGCTGGTGAAGATTCTAGAGAACAAGTGTTATGTGGAACGTTTGAGGGAACTGGGGTTATTTAGCCAACAGAAAAGAAGGCTCAGGAGATACCTTATTGCTCTCTACAACTACTTCAAAGGAGTTTGTAGTGAGTAGGAGTTTAGTGTTTTTACCCTGTTGGGCGACTAAATTCCATCACAACCCCTCTCTCACTCTCCCTCTTCAAAGGAAAAGAGAGAGAAAAGATGATTAAAATGGCTTAAGGGTTGAGATAAGGACAAGGAGATCAGCCACCAATTATAATTATGGGAAAAACAGATTCAGCATAGGGAGATCAGTATAATTTAATGCCTATCACTAGCAGACTAGAACAGTGAGAAAATAAAAGCAAACTAAAAATACCTTCCCCCCTATCCACCCTCTTCTACATCCTTCCCCTGAGAGACACAGGGGAATAGGAGCTGTGGTCAGTCCATAACTTTTTGTCTGCACTGCTCCTTCATGGTCACTCACTTCCCCCACTCAAAAATAGGGTCATTGCCACAGGATGCTGTCCTTCCCAAACTGATCCTGAGTGGGCTTCCCAGAGGTAGCAGCTTTTCAAGAACTGCTCCAATATGGGTCTGTACTACAGGGTCCATCCATCAGGTACAAACTGCACCAATATTAGTCCCCCAGGGGGGGCAGCTCCTGACAGGTCACCTGCTCCTGTGGGGGCTCTCCATGGGCTGCAGCCCCCTCCAGTCCACATCCACCTGCTCCACTAGGGGCTCCTCCATGGGCTGCAGTGTGGAGATCTGCTCCGTCATGAGACCCATGGGCTGTAGGGGGAGAGCCTGCTCCACCAGGGGCCTCTCCACATGCTGCAGGGGAACTCCTGCTCTGACATCTCAGGAGCCTCCTCCTCCTTCTGAATTGATTGTGGTAAGTTCATGGTTGGTTCTCTCTCCTCGCTTTCCTGGCTGCTGTTGCACAGCAGTTTTTTCCCTTTCTTAATTCTTCACAGGTGCTTATTGCCTCAGCTTTGGCTGAGGACTGAGTCCCTTTTGGAGATTACTGGAGCAGGCTCTTATTTTATATTCGGCAGCTTCTGGACTTTTTTTCACACAGGCCATGCCTGCAGCCCCCCTGCTACCAAGCCCTTGCCACATAAACCTAATACAGAGAGTCAGTCTCTTCTTCCAAGCAACAAGCAGTAGGACAAAAGGAAATGGCCTCAGGTTGCACCAGGGAAGGCTTAGGTTGGAGATTAGGAGATGTTTCTTCCCTGTGCTGGTGCAGCCTCACCTCGAGTACTGTGTGCAGTTCTGGCACCACAGTACAAGAGGTTGGAGAGTGTCCAGAGGAGGGCGACAAAGATGATGAAGGGCCTAGAGGGGAAGACATATGAGGAGCGGCTGAGGTCACCGGGCCTGTTCAGCCTGGAGAAGAGGAGGCTGAAGGGGGACCTCATCACAGTCTACAACTTCCTTGCAAGGGGGAGTGGAGAGGCAGGTGACCTATTCTCCGTAAACACCAGTGATAGGACCTGCGGGAACGGTGTTAAGCTGAGGCAGGGCAAGTTCAGGCTGGACATCAGGAAAAGGTTGTTCACTTAGAGGATGGTTACACATGGGAACAGGCTCCCCAGGGACATAGTCACTGCACCAAGCCTGTCTGAATTTAAAAAGCGATTGGACTGTGCACTTAGTCACATGGTCTAAACTTTAGGGTAGACCTGTGCGGTGCCATGAGTTGTACTCAATGATTCTTATGGGTCCTTTCCAACTCAGGATATTCTATGATTCTATTATTCTATGATTCTATGAAAGGTTTGTGAAGCATTGGAAAAGGCTGCCCAGGGAAACAACTGAGTCACCATTTCCGAGGTGGGATTTACATTTAAAAGACATGTAGATGTGATGCTTAGAGACATGGTTTAGTTGTAGACTTTGCTGTTCTAGGTTAATGGTTGGACTTAATGATCTTAGAGGTCTTTTCCAAACTAAATAATTTGATCATTATATGATTCTATTCTATGTTTATATATCTAATGACCTGTCTATATTGGTATAGGTACGTGTTGGTACAGATGAAAGGAAGTAGATGGATAGAGAGAAAAAGAAAGAAGGGAAGAGAAAAAGAAAGAAGGAAGGAAGGAAGGAAGGAAGGAAGGAAGGAAGGAAGGAAGGAAGGAAGGAAGGAAGGAAGGAAGGAAGGAAGGAAGGAAGGAAGGAAGGAGAAAGAAAAGGAAGGAAAAGAAAGAAAGAAAGAAAGAAAGAAAGAAAGAAAGAAAGAAAGAAAGAAAGAAAGAAAGAAAGAAAGAAAGAAAGAAAGAAAAAAGAAAAAGAAAGAAAGAAAGAAAGAAAGAAAGAAAGAAAGAAAGAAAGAAAGAAAGAAGAAAAAAGAAAAAGAAAGAAAGAGAAAGAAAGAAAGAAAGAAAGAAAGAAAGAAAGAAAGAAAGAAAATAAAGAAAGAAAGAAAGAAAGAAAGAAAGAAAGAAAGAAAGAAAGAAAGAAAGAAAGAAAGAAAGAAAGAAAGAAAGAAAGAAAGGAAGGACAGACTGTTCTCTTATCTGATTAATAATGTTTGTCATTTTGACCCTGGTGGCAAATATTTCCATGTGGTTATTATCATTTTAGTGAAATATGTCTGTTTCTATCTATTGCTTTCTTTTCATTTTCTGATTAAACTATGTTCCCTCTACTTCTAAATCATAATCAATGCATAGAATGTCTCAGTTTTGAAGGGACCTTAAAGATCATCTAGTTCCAACCCCCTTGCCACCCACCAGATCAGGTTGCTCAGGGCCCCATCCAACCTGGTCTTGAACACCTCCTAGGATGGGGCATCCACAACCTCTTTGGGCAACCTGTTCCAGTGCCTCACCACATTCTGAATTAAGAATTTAATCCTAACCTCTACTCTAAATCTCCCTGCTTTTAGTTTAAAACCATACCCCCTTTTCCCATCATTACCTGACTGAGCAAAGAGTATCTCTTCATCTTTTTTATAATTCCATTTTAAGTACTGAAAGGTCTCAGTGAGGTACCCCAGAGACTTCTCTTCTGTAGGCTGAAAAGCTCTCTCACCCTTTATTTGTAGTAATCATAGAATCATAGGGATAAAAGATTTATTGATGAAGATTAAAGAAACTTCATATTAGAAAGTGATAACAATAGCAGTAGGCTTAATCAGCCCAGTACTAAGACAGAACTAATTTATTTATTTGTTTACTGCTTTATTTTATTTATTATTTATTTTATTCATTACTTCTTTTATATTTGGGTGAAAATTAGTAATAAGATCCCACACTGGATCATTTCACTGCAACAGTACAACCCAATTTCTTACTGTATAGCTTTTTTACTATATTTGAAATTGGAATTGGTCCTTGTCCTCAATTTTGAAGTAACTGTTTTTATTGAGATAGGAAATATCACAGAATCACAGAATCCTCTAGGTTGGAAGAGACCTCCAAGATCACCTAGTCCAACCTCTGACCTAACACTAACTAAATCAAATCACTAAGCTCTACATCTAAACGTCTTTTAAAGACCTCCAGGGATGGTGACTCCACCACTTCCCTGGGCAGCCCGTTCCAATGTCTAACAACCCTTTCGGTAAAGAAGTTCTTCCTAACATCCAACCTAAAACTCTCCTGGTGCAACTTTAGCCCATTCCCCCTTGTCCTGTCACCAGGCACATGGGAGAATAGACCAACCCCCACCTCGCTACAGCCTCCTTTAAGGTACCTGTAGAGAGCGATAAGGTTGCCCCTGAGCCTCCTTTTCTCCAGGCTCAACAAACCCAGCTCCCTCTCATAAGACTTGTTCTCCAGACCCCTCACCAGCTTCATTGGCCTTCTCTGGACCTGCTCAAGCACCTTGATGTCTTTCTGGTAGTGAGGGGCCCAAAACTGAACACAGTACTCAAGGTGTGGCCTCACACCTTGCTGTGGGGAACGGTGTCAAAGACCTTACTGAAGTCAAGGTAGACCACATCCACAGCCTTTCCCTCATCCACCCAGCGGGTCACTTTATCATAGAAGGAGATCAGGTTCGTCAAGCAGGACCTGCCTTTCATAAACCCATGCTGACTGGGCCTGATCACCTGGTTGCCCTGCAAGTGCTGCATGATGACTCTCAAGATAATCTGCTCCATGAGCTTCCCTGGCACTGAGGTCAAACTAACAGGCCTATAGTTCCCCGGGTCTACCCTCCTGCCATTCCTGTAGATGGGCATCACGTTTGCTAGCCGCCAGTCAACTGGGACCTTCTCTGATAGCCAGGACTGCTGATAAATGGTGGAAAGTGGCTTGGCCAGCTCCTCCACCAGTTTTCTCAGCACCGTTGGGTGGATCCCATCTGGCCCCATCGACTCGCATACATCCAAGTGCTGTAGCAGGTCACCAAACATTTCCTTGTGGATTATGAGGGCCACATTCTGCTTCCCATCTCCTTCCACCATCTCAGGGTACTAGGTATGCAGAGAACAACTGCTCTTGCCATTAAAGCCTGAGGCAAAGAAGGCATTAAGCACCTCAGCCTTTTCCTCATCTCTTGTAACTAAGTTTCCCCCCACATCTATATATTTATGTATATGTATGTATGTATAAATACATATATAAATAAAATTGTCCATGTTTGAAAGATACATTTAAGAGGGGAATTATTTATCAGTTTAACAAAAGTAATTTAAACAAGATTCTTTAGCTTATCAGCATTTTTTTTTAAACCTGCATCCTGCCAGCTAAAATATTCATACACTTAAAAGAAGTAGAACAAGGTATTTTTCATCGTTTTTTTTTTTTTTTTTTTTTTTTTTTTTTTTTTTTTCCCAGTGCATTCAGCTATTAGATTTGCATTAACTGCTTTTTATACATCTAATTTGACCTGCTGTCAGCATTAAGTAGTTTTTACCCTACATAAGCTGTTGTACATATCTCTTTGAAATTTGCTGCCACATGTGATCATATTGGCTTCTGCAATGATCATATACAAATCATAGAATTTAGTACTTACCATTGTAATACTGCATCTTTACTCAGGAGCTATCTATTGCGAGGTAATATTCAACATCAGGTATTCCTGACTTGATGCCTTTCACAGAAGTGATATCTGGGGATAGAAATATGTAAGAAGTTTCCTCCACAGTCGTATCTAATTTTGTATTTGGAGTCCAGGAATTGTGGTACTGAGAGTCAAGAGGAAGGAGTAGAGAAAATGTCACTTTTTTGGGGGAGAACTCTTCTGTACTTCAGAGCAATCTGATAAAACTCTGTAGATGGAAACATGAACTGGGCTGGGGTTGGAGACCAGAGCAGTCATATTTGGCATAATTCTTTAAGAAAAACAAACAAATATATAAATAAATCAATGTTGGTTTGGGTTATTGTTTTCCAGTCTCTGCAATCTCTGATTACTATTCTTGATCAGTGTATTCATAACTTAAATTAAAACAAAAATAAATAAATAAATAAATAGATAGATAGATAGATAGATAGATAGATAGATAAATAAAAACCTAAAACATCCCTCCCCCCAGAAATACACCTATCATTATTAACTTATTACTGATAGGCTAATAAATATCTGTAGTGTATGTATTTGCTGATAAATTTACGGTATGCTCTATGCTTACCACATCCGCACAGATTATATTTTATTGATGTTATATAGATGCTGTGTATATATTGAATGGAACAGACTATGCTTTTATGTCATGTTTGTTTGTTTGTTTGTTTGTTTGTTTTGCTAAATCTGTAATATTCACTATGACTTTAGATGTAAAATTATTTTGAGAAAATATACATATAGCCTAAACCAACCAACCAATCAACCAACCAATCAACCAACCACAGTCTTTTATCACTGTCTTTTTTTTTTTTTTAAAATTATTTAATGTTTTCTATTTTAAAATACATTTTTAATACAGTGATTCAGTAAGGTTGTTCACATCTCTGTACAGGTACAGCAAAATCACTGTTAGAAGAATTTCTGTCTTGACCTAGAAAGATAACTTCCATATGTCAGAGGGGAGTACAGATTGCATGCCTGTGCAGGCCCTTCATCGCTAAGACTGACAACAGCAGCAGCGTGAGGCTGCCTTTTTGATGTGGTCTATGGTCCAAGAAACATATGAAGAAGACTCACAGCTTATTTCACACAGGTCACCAAGCAGACATAAGATAACTTTTGGTTGCCATAAACCTCAGCTAAATATGAAATCACGACCCAGGGATGAAAGGATCCATATCCTGTTACCATCACCCAAAGTCACTCAGAACTTCACGCCAGTAATATCTTTGAAGACCTTTTAATGTGCTTGAGCATGAGTTGCCATTCTTAAACTTGTACCAACTGACTCTAAATAAATTATGTTTGTTCATGTTCTTGCTTCAAATCCTCTGGAACTGTTTCAAATATTTTCTATTTCTCTCTTCCTCCCCCAGCAGCCACAGTGGAAATGAGGTATACTTGATAGCTATTTTTGTACCCCTTTCAATATTTTGATTTCCAATTACCATCTTTGAGAATCAACCCCACAATCGGAGAATATTCTAAAATACCAGTCAATTACTAGCTTTTATTTTATTGTAATGTGTTCAGTTTCTAGAACTATAGTAAGGGGCCCAAATTTGACATCAAAAGAAAAAATATATATTCAGCCGCAAAACTCTTTTCAGAAGCTGGATTGGATACACACCATTTGATTTTATTATTTGCTAATATGCATCTAATGTATCATTTATTACCATATGTCTTGTTTTATGATATCACTTAATATTTATCCCTGGTAATATATCAGAGCTGTTCCTGGCATCTTAGTCAAAAATAAGAGAGGTTTTGATTGCTAAAAATTCCAGTTGTGCCGATTCTCATACATATATGGTAAAACATAAACGAAATAATGTTTTTTAATTAAAATACACATATTTTCAACAAAATTACTCCAAGGATCTCAGAGAAACACTAAAACAAATTAGTATCCAAGAGGCAACACAACTGGTAAAAGAAATCACTCACCATTACAGAATATACATCATGGTATTATAGACTATACTATTTCACAAAGTCACTCAATGGACTATTAAATAAGTCCCCATTGAAGCCTTATGTAGTTTCATGGATTACACAATGCTGATTGGAAGATTTTCAGGTGTCGTGGTTCCGCTCGAGTGGGCAGCCGAGCTCCACCACAGCCGCTCTCTCACTCCCCCTCCTCAAAGAGGAATGGGGAGAAAATATGTGAAAAGGGCTCAAGGATTGAGATAAGGACTAGAAAATCACGCAATAATTATTGTAATGGGCAAAACAGACTCGGCATAAGGAGATGGTAAGATTTATTGCCTACAACTAACAAGTGAGAGAAGTGAGAAAGCAAAGGAAAAAAAAAACAAAAGCACCTTCCCCCCCCCATCCACCCTCTTCCACCTCCTCCCCCCGAGCGGCGCAGGGGAACGGGGAATGGGGGTTATGGTCAGTCTACAGCACTTCTTCTCTGCCGCTCCTTCTCGGTCACTCTCGTCCCCTGTGCTGTGGGGTCCCACCCACGGGATGCAGTCCTTGATGAACTGATCCGGCGTGGGCTTCCCACAGGCAGCAGCTCTTTCAGAACTGATCCAGATATGGGTCCGTACCACGGGGTCCATCCCTCAGGAGAAAACTGCTCCAACCTGGCTCCCCTACGGGCAGCAGCTCCTGCCAGGTCACCTGCTCCTGCGTGGTCTCCTCTCCACGGGCTACAGGTCCGGCCCAGAATCTACTCCGGCAGGGGTCTTTCACAGGCGGCAGCCTCCGTCGGTGCAGGGCCACCTGCTCCACCGTGGTCTCCTCCACAGGCTGCAGCGTGGAACCTTGCTCCACCGTGGTACTCCATGGGCTGCAGGGGGACATCCTGCTTCACCATGGTCCTCACCACAGGCCGCAGGGGACTTCTGCTCCGGCGCCTGGAGCACCTCTCCCCCTCCTTCTACACTGACCTTGGTGCAAGGCTGTTCTCTCACTCCCTTGACTCTCCTGGCTGCTGTGTGGCTCAGTGTTTTTTCCCTGTCTTAAATATGCTCTCACAGAGGCGCAAAACAACATTGCTTATTGGCTCGGATCTGGAAAACAATGGGGCCCTTCCCAAACATGGGGCAGCTTCTAGATCTTTCTCACAGAAACCACCCCTATGGCTCCCTGCTACCAAAATCTTGCCACGTAAACCCACTACATCAGGGCATTAAAGAGCAGTTCTATTACATGACATAGCAGTCTTGTTTAGCAATACTGCAGACTTCTGTGAGCATATTCCAAGCATTTCCAGGTCTGTAGCTGATATGTGTTTATGGTTCTTTTAATATTAAAGACATACTGGATGTCTCAGAAGATACCTCAGGATAGCCTATGGTCAAGACAAACACAAAGCAAGAAATGTTTTGAAATGTCCTATCCCATACTGGTATCAGATAGTCCAGCACTTGAACATAGGGGTAAAAATCTTCTGTAAAATCTTCTGTTTTACAAAAGTGTTGTTTGCTGTTTAATATGCCCCAGCTCTCTTTACCTGTAGGCCTAGGCAGAAATTCTATCTTGAACCTGAGAAAATTCTTTTTCTGAAGTTTCCATAAATGCTAGACAGGCTCCGTCTCTCTAAAACCTAATAGGTTTCTATGTTAAGACACTGTGTTAAACATTTACTTAAACGGCAAGTTCTTTTCCAGAAAATATCCTTTGACCTCTGTCGTGGTTTAACCCGGCTGGCAGCTAAACACCACGCAGCCGTTCGCTCACCCTCCCCCCTCCCTCTCTGGGACGGGGGAGAGAAATGGAAAGTGAAGCCCGTGAGTTGAGATAAAGACAGTTTAATAAGACAGGAAAATAATAATAACAAAATAATAATAACAATAATAACAATAATGTTACAATGGTGATAATAGGAAAGTAATAATAATATGTACAAACAAGTGATGCACAATGCAATTGCTCACCACCTGCTGACCGATGCCCAGCTTAACCCCGAGCAGTCCGGCCCCCTCCCCCCGGCTAGCCACCCCTATATATTGTTTAGCCTGACGTCAGATGGTATGGAATACCCCTTTGGCTAGTTTGGGTCACCTGTCCTGGGTCTGTCCCCTCCCAGCTCTTACTGCACCCCCAGCCTGCCTGTTGGCAGGACAGAGCAAAAGGCTGAGATGTCCTTGGCTTGGTATAAGCACTGCTCTGCAACAATTAAAACATCGGGGTGTTATCAGCACTCTTCTCATCCTAAGCCAAAACACAGCATTCCACCAGCTACTAGGAAGAAAATTAATTCTGTTCTAACTAAAACCAGGACAACCTCCTAACAATGACAAAAAAACTCTAAGGTATAATTTCAATTTCCAAATAAATCTACATAAATAATGTGAATATTGATCTTCAAACAAAATTACCTTCAAGAAATAAACAAGCCCTGCTGTTTGTCCAGGCCATCAGTAAAGGTGGTGTATTTGGGGGATTCAAGAAAGCCAAAAGATCTTTCCATAAAGTGCACTTCCAGTTTACTCAGCACTTGTATTAATATTGTAATTGAAACAGTATCCCTTAAGGAGAATATAAGCTTTAAAGTATGTAAATTATGTATAAAAATCATAACAATTGAAAGTCTAAAGCTTTCATTTGCTTTATTTTTAAAGCCATATGCTAATATTTTCATTCACTCTTGCTGCTGAATAGTAAGACAGAAAAGAAAAAATATTTTGAGACATCATGTTGATGATAGGTATTTGCACAAAACAGATCAGTCCTTACAAATCTTTAAAAGATCCAAGAAGGGATCTAATGAAGTCTAAAACAGATTTTTCTCTTATCCTCAAAGAAAATAACATTAAGACAGCTACCTTCACAAACCTTTATAAGGCCTGTATTACATTTACAACCTTCTGCCTTTAGTATTAAGCCTGCCTGAACTTAACAATTTCTCTTTAATGTAAACCTGACAAACGTGAAATGAATCAGTCATAACAACTCAGTAATCTGAGTCTATTCACATATTACCTATACGTATCATTAGGAAATAAACATTTCCACTGGAGAAAAAAAAAATAATAAAAAATTAATGTAATTCAAGGGACAGAGAAATATTACCATTAAAATTTGTAATTTTTTATTCCTTTATTCCATCTTTATTTCATTCTTGACGCTTTCTTTAGCTAAAATATTAATGATTTTCAAATATTTTTTCCTAGTTACAATTGCCATGCAGTGTCACAATTTGGGTTTAAATCTGACTCTAAGTCCTAAATCTTCTGATATGAAGTAATTGCTAATATGTGTCATTTATTTAAGAGAAGATTCACCATTTCAACTTTGAAATTTTACTAATCATTTGCTTAGAGCTGTGATAGACTGACTCTACTTAACTTTTCTTTTTGTTTGTTTGTTTGTTTTAACATTGCTAAATTTGCTTTTTAATCAATTGTTAAACTCTCATCTACATTTTCCTAATACTAATTCAAGCTACTTATGAGTAAAGTGAGATTTTAGACATTTTTGGATTAAGAAAGAGCCATATTTACTCTTCTTGCAATGAGGTAGTATTTATAAAAGCCTTGCCAAAACTGAAATAGGAAGTTATTAGAATGGTTTATCTGCTTGCTGCGGGGAAGAAATCTTATCACTGAAGAAAATACAAAAAGAAAATCCATCAAATAGCTTGGGAAAATGGTGGGGTATGGGAATGTTGAGGCTGTTTCTTCTATGAATGGATATGTTCCTGCAGGGCTGACTAATCATTGATAACCCAGTCTTTTCTCTAAATCATTGTTTTTGTGTTGAGCAAGTCCTTCAGTATCATCGCTGAAAGCTTAAAAGAGCAATGCAGGAAGTCTTCAAAACTGCCACACAGATGTAGTAGAACAATCTCAAGTTTATGACTGTTTAAAAACTGTCAAAAATCAATGTTTGCAATGAATATAAATTATGTTTGGAGTTTTTAAATTCTATAATACTGTCCATAAATATACCATGTTCTGAAAACATTGCACTCAAGATGTGTAGTTCAGTCAGATAAATCACCTCCTTAACCTTTGGCATCAGGTAAAAAGAGGAAATGTGTTCCCTGTTCTCTGACCACTATAAACTGGATCAATACCAGTCTTATCTTTCTTATGGAAAGATCTTAGGATAAAAATATAATTCAGTGCATGTTCCTTACAAAATCAGTATACTCAGTGGTGATACTGATCTATCCAATCAAGTTTTCCTTGATAATTTGCATATTTTTCTACTATAAATAGTCTGAACATCTGCAGCAGCAATTTATAAGCCTCTTATTTATATTAATATTTATAGTACTTTTTATTAGTTTAACACCAGAGCATTAAAAAAAAAAAAAAAAAAAAAAAATTGACTAAGATACACTGGAGAATTTAGAAAGCAAGAAAATGTTTGACCAAAAGGAGAGAGCAAAAAAAAGCAAAACACAAAACAACATAAGAACATATCACAATAACATTATAAGCATATGCTCTATAGCAGTAGCGTAGTTAAGTTCTAAATATTTTAATTATTTATTTATTGTAATAGAAATGAAATTGTATGGTATAGTACTGAAATTAGGACTCTACATTTCTGTGTGTGTGTGTGCATTTTCCCTCTTTTAGTTTTATGTTATAAAATTATAATTAATCATTTAGATGTAGAGCTTAGGGATATGGTTTTGTGGAGGGCTGTTAGCGTTAGGTTGGAGGTTGGACTCGATGACCTTGAGGTCTCTTCCAACCTAGAAAATTCTGTGATTCTGTGATTCTGTGATTATATTAATAACCGCCATTTTTGTTGTCATACATTCATTTTAACATTGGCGCTCTGAAAAATATTATACCTGGATGTCCATTCATTTGAGGGGTTAGTTCTCAGATTAAAAAGGCTGTGTAAATATCTCATATGACCAAGATTTTATTTATTTTTTTTAATAAATAAGTAATTATATACATTAATACTACTTATTTTTATCACTAGAAGAGTTTAAATTGTGTATGATTCTAACAAACTCTGAGATTACTTTGATAGTGAGAAAAAAAATAAATATAAAAAAAAAGAGAGAGAGAGAATAAATTGAGGACTTTGCATCTTCCTTGTAATTGATCACACATTACAGTGTAAAACATTTGAATCTACACAAAACCTTCTAAACTAAGTAAATTTATTCCACTTATTTGATTTGAAAAATATATGCTTCCCTGATATTTTAAATACTAAAAAAATCAATTTACCTGTCAAGAATAAACAAAAAAGAGGTTGTGGAAAATAATGTAATAAAAACTTACAGTAATAGTTCTTAAGTAGCCTTCTACTTCTATATGGAGGGTAAAAATAAAGATCAGTGTATTATGTTCCCTATTTTGTGAAAACAGCCAGTTTAGTTTTCTCATGCGTTATATAATTTAAAAAGTAAGGCTAGTAAGACAAAGTAAAGCTGGTAAAACAAACTTTACAGTATGAACTGACAAACTCTTCAGGAGCTAGACTTAATAATTCTTAATAGGTTTCTTCTCCACCAGTCATGTTTGAGTGTTAAAATTGTTGTTTCATACCTCAACCCCCTCTTTTTTTAAAAATAAATAAAACAAACAAACAAACAAAAAAAACTCCCTTGAGACAAGACAGATTGTTTTTCATGTATACAATGTTAAAAAAATATATAATTTTTAAAGGCCAGGTTTTCACTTTTATTCCGTATTGTTTTACTCTGTATTATAATCTACCATATGACAGGTATTCACAGGGGAAAAAACAAAAACAAAAACAAAACAAAACAAAACAAACAAAAAAAAAACCATTTCCTTTCATAATCGGAAATTACATTGAAAAATATATATGAAAAGATTTGTTAAAATTTTTGAATAGTTCAATACTAAATAAATATTGTACCTGAAAAAAGTTCCATTGAAGAAAAACATGGGTGTGGTGATATTATGCTCTTCTCAGCTGGTCCACAGGCCTGAAACAATCTCTTGATAAAATGAAAATAAAAAATACGGGTTTTCTCCCATACAATGGCTGGGAGAAAACCAATTCTTTTTCACAACTCTTTTCCATGTCTATAAATATATTTTGAAGGGAAATGTGTTGAAAAATCTGTCTTGTGAAAGGATGGATGTAGGAAAGGATGGGAAAAGGGGAAAATTGCAATATGTATTTGTGATGTGTTTTGGCTCCCAAATAGCATATTCAATCAAAAGCATTTGACAACTGCCACATTGGAATCTTCTGCTTGTCAGCAAGAGTACTGTGAAAAAGAGAATTGTTGATATAATCACTTCAGACTTTCAGAAAGTCCCTCTTGATGTTCAGTTAAGGAAGTCTGATACTATCTTTTTTGTTTTGTTTTGTTTTGTTTTGTTTTGTTTTGTTTTGTTTTGTTTTTCTTCTTTACTCTGGAGTGCATGATAAAAGGTAATATAAGGTAGATAATGGAAGGTGTAGGTTAGATCATGACTTCTGTCATGAAGTCAATAAAATGTAAGATCATGGAGACATTACTTGAACTGAAAAAGTAAAACAATTTAAAATTCTACCAAATATTATATCTTTTTAATTAATGTGTATTAATCATTACCATCAATCATAGTTTTCCAAAATGTCTACTGTTTTCAGTAGACATTTTCATTATTATTTATTTATTTGTTTAGAAAAATACAGTAACAGTATGGGTGTTAGTAATAGATAGGTAATAATTATACTGTTTGGGGTGGAGTAGATTTGACTACACTTATGTTTATAACATAGACAAACAGAGAAGTTCATTTAAAGTTCCTTTCACAAAGAGAAATAAATTCTTTAATAATATCGTGAATGCTTTCCTAAGGATCTTTTAAAATACAACCTGTCTTTAATTCATAATGCTGTGTGATCATTAAGTCCAGAAATAATCAATCTAGAAATAATAATAGTATCGTAATCATTTGATTTTATATCATGACAATGAAATATTTCAGTATCCAAAGACTTAAACACAAAGACTTTAAAAATAAGACTGCTGTGTTTAAATCTTCGTTTCCTTACTTTTACTCATTTTTCTATGGAAGTTTTTGCTGTTATTGTTTTTGTTTGTATACTTGCTTGCATTCTTGGATTTTTTATAAATAATCTGAGTTGTAATGATCTGTTAGGAGGTAAGATGTATTCTTTTCTATGTGTATTTCTATAAATACTTTTATAAATCTATGGATGAACTCTCATTTACATGTGTTATCATACAGATTAGATTCAACAATTTTCAGACTGTTTACAAGTCTTCAGGAAATTTTATTGTATGAAATTTTATTTTTCAGTATTAGAATTCATCTCTTTGTCACTTTCTTGGCAGGTTAATTGAAAGGTTATCATCTGACAAATGCTAATACACATAATTTGTACTATCCTAGAAGAATGAACTACTATTGTAAAATATCTGCTTCTTTTACATTATACTTGTTCTTAAATCTTTTAAATTATGGTTAGTTATTGAATTTCTGTTAAAAATGTAAGGATTTTTTTTTTTTTTTTTTTTTGTTCCTGAAGTATGAGGGCAAAATAGTCAATGTGCATGAATTCAGCTGTGAAGAGTAATATTTTTACCTAAATTGTATTTCATATATTTTGGTGTTATAATAATATGAATAATATTCATCTCAATAATCCCAGAGTTGAAAAAGCATTTGGACAACAGCCTCATACATATGGTTTTATTTTGGGTGGTTCTGGAGGTAGCCAGGAATTGGACTCAGTGATGCTTGTGGATATCTTCCAACTCAGGATATTCTATGATTCTATGATTTAATATTCAATGCTGAATTTAATAGAATTCACAAATTCAGTCATTGGCATATTTTGTAAGAAAAGACCTAGACAATTATACGATATGTTTCACATATCTCTAATATTTGATTCAGTTTTAATGGCAATTTCTATTTTATGGTTTAAGATTCGCACATATTATTTCAGTCTAGGCACATTGCTAGAAAAAGGAACATGGTTGCTGTAATGTTGAAGTATTTATTTTATGTGACTGGTAACAGTCTCCATTATTTTCTATCATTACAATATTTTAATTTCAAAAATAGGTCTTTCTAATGTTACCTATTTCTAATCTCACCATTTTAGTATTTACAAATCAAGTCTTTCTGAATGGTAAAATAGGAGGGGCAGCTAAGCTGAAAAAGAAGGCCTTGTAGAAACAGCTATTGTTGATGAAGTTTTAAAAATGGCAAGACAAATTATCCTTTAAATACATACTCAGCATGAAAGTCTCTTTTTAATTTAGTCATGTTGATCTGATTGTTCACTACATTCTTTTCCCAGACATTACTTAAACAGGCAGTTATTACAGAAGCACATGCATGTTTCTTTATCCAGGAACTCATGCACTGAGCAGTATGTGTTTATCAATGAAAAGCAGGTGCTCTCTTTTGCTCATCACCACTTGGATTGCTTTCAACTGATAATGTTGTTAAAAAATGTGAAGACCGCCTGCCACTTTTATATAAGAATTGGTATAACTAGTCATATTTTTAGTTTCATTGCCAAGAATATCTAATTTCCTGAAAGATTCTATTGGACTCCCCTGCTACTGATGTCAATCTGGATCAGTCCAGCTGTACAGTCACCATTTCTTGGCAATACTTTGTGAGAAGCTGATTATAGATTCTCTTTGTCTTTGAAACATTTAAACTACAGCTTAGGAAGGGACTCATCTTGCTTTTCTTCTCTTTAATAGTATCTTTTTGTACTTTACTGTAATTCTTAATAGTTGGGTTTCGTGGTAATTATTTATTACCTCAAACACAAATGACAGCCTTAAGACCAAAATATGATTTTATTTTTTTTTTTTCTGTAGCACTGAAGAGGCTATCTTGAGATACAGGTTGAAATCCTGATTCCAGCATTCTTAGGTAGAATATCCTGAGTTGGAAGGGGTCGTTGAGTCCAACTCCTTGTCCCGCACAGTCCACTGAATTTGAGGTCCACTCAAATATCAGACCAAATGAGTGTTGTCCAAATTCTTCTTGAACTCTGCAAGACTCGGTGCTGTGACCACATCCCTAGGACACTTACCTATTCCAATGCCCAGACACCCTCTCAGTGAAAAAATTCTTCCTGATATCCAAGTTGAACCTTCCATGTTGCAGTTTAATGACATTCCCTCAGATCCTGTCACTGGTCACCAGAGAGAAGCGATCAGTACCTGCCCCTCGTGATGCTCATCCTTGTGAACAAACAGTAGGCCTCTTTGTGAGTCTCCCCTCAGTCTCCTCTTCTGTAGGCTGAACAAACCAAGTTATTTCAGCTGATGTTGAAGTCTTCCCTCTAGACCCTTCACCTTTATAGCCCTTCACCTTCACCTTTTTAGCCCTGCATAACAGTATTGACCTATGTGGACATCCAAAAGTTGGCTTCCATGTGCAAGCTAAGTGTCTGGGTTCCTATTAAATTTAATAGAAATAGGAGCTCAGTTCAGTAGTGTATATTCCTATATTCATCTGGAGCTATTTAAGGTACCCTAGGACACCTGGGATTTCCATGCGGTGCTCACTCAGGACCTGTGGGAGGTTTGTAAAACGGAAGTACTTGGGTGTGAGGAGATACTATACACTGAATGAAGCTCTTCTACAAGTACATGTCTAAGCTTCCATTACAATCATGGGGAATCTGAGGTTTGATTGAGTTGCTTCGCAGTAACATTTATTACCATATAAGAGACTCTACAATTGCCTTTCTAGCTTTAAACCTTCCAGTATAAGTCTTCTTTTCTAAAATATCTACCTGCCTAATGTTGGTATGGTGAACTAAAATAACTCAAAAAAAAAAAAAAACAAAAAAAAAACTTTGCTGTGATCAGTTCAATGGGATCTTTAATATCTATAATATGTAAAAGAATTATTTATTTTCATAATAATAATTGCAACTACATTTTTTGTTTATTATTTTGTTTTAAGAATGTCTACAATCTTTTGGTGAACAACTATAATGTTAGCATGAGATTGAAAACAAGCTAATATGAAATATACTTTTATTGAAAAAAAAAAGTTTTTTTCCACACTGCATTACTTTTCATAATTATTAAATTGATCTTTCCAATTTATTTTATTTTATTTTATTTTATTTTATTTTATTTTATTTTATTTTATTTTATTTTATTTTATTTTATTTTATTTATTTATTTTTTAATGGGGACTAATTACTATAGTAAAGTATAAAATAGAAGCACATGTATTTGTTCTTAACATATATTAAAATTAAATACTTGACAAGGTGAGATCACCTTTCCTTTTTGTCACCTCTGTATCAATCAAAATTGGGCAAAGCAAGAGTATACGTCTTTAAAAAAAGCTTTTTTTATTACTATTATTATTATTAAAAATGAAATCAAGTTTTTGGACTTAAAAAAATAATTATATTTCAAATCATTTGAAGTCATACTTTATTATTAGATCTACAAACAAATATATATCAAAATTTTGACAACCCAGTTTAAACAATACACATCTTTTAGAGTACCTATACCTAGTACAGTACCTAGTACCTTCATACAGGCAAACTCAAAAAGGACCTTGATACATTTATTGAAGTGAAATTGTTGTGTTGTGGGCCATTTATTTTGGCTTTACCCTGCCGGGCAGCTAAGCTCCACCACAGCTGTTCTCTCAGTCCTCCTCTTCAAAGGATATGGAAAAAAAATGATTTTTCAGGATATCCTAATGCAGAATAAATAAAAAGGAGAAAAAATAATTGTTATTTTGTAAACTTTTAAGGTATTTTTTAAACTTTTAAGCTAAAATAAATATATGTAAAATTCAAAAGGTCAGGTAAAAAGGAGAATGTACCAGACCCAGGACTGAAAATATATGGTTTAAAAAACAAACAAAATAAATAAATAAATAAATAAATAAATAAATAAATAAATAAAAAGTGCTAGCTAAAAATAAAAAGCCATCTGAGTTTATTCAATAATTTGCATATTTTTACTTTTTTTTCTTTCTTTTACTTGATTTATTTTGGTAAGAGAGGAGTAGAAGATCAAATATTTTTGATCAAAATAAGAGAATAATAAAATATTTCAAATATTTTATTATTTTGAAATATTTCATTATTGTGTAAAATAGCTATTCTATTATTTTGCATGTCAGAGATTTAAAGAATATGGCTATATCACAGCTCCTCTTTCTTGACAATTTGTTAGCAATTTCAATCAACATAATTCATCAATTTAATCTGAATGATCAATGATATACATTGAATGATCAATGGATGAATGGTAAATTCACAAACTAAACAAATTCCTGAATCTGCTTTAGGGAATATTTAACAAAATATTTATCTCTAGTATTGAGATGTAAACTTAGATCTAATCCTCTCAGATTAACTAGGATCAAATTCTATTTTACACCAATGTAATTAAAAATAATGTTTCACTTATTGTTTTTCTGAAACAAATAGGATAGCTCCTGATTTCCTACTATTGAAACAAATCAAAGCCAGAAGCCACATGTTCAAAACTATGAACATGTAAAAAAGGAAGTTCTTCAGCTAATGCTAGCAGAATGTTGACCGAAGACACTTTCAGAATAGGAGGTAAATGTAGCCCATACTCTGGCAATGGACAGAGGACAAAAACTTCCATAGCCATGACAGCAGAACATGCTATCAGAACCTGTCCTTCTTTTCTCAGCCACATCACATTTCACATAAAGACTGTATGTGTTTGGCTTAATTATGGTACAGAATGACCTTGCTTATATTACCAAGATATTCCAAACTTCAGATCAGTTTATATGCAACTATGGTTTGTCAAAGATGTTGTCAGATATGTTGGAAGCTTTTACACTGACCACACTAATAACTCAGAAATTAGTAAATCTGGTGATGTAGGATACTCCACAAATCACTAACTGTAAAGGAATTGTACATCTTTAGTTAAGAGATCTAAAGTTATATACTGACAGAGATCGTTAAATCTACAGAACAGCAAATGAATATGTAATAAATTAAGGGAGTTACTGTAATACCAGCTAACAATATAAGCACCCACACAACTATGTCTTTAAAACAGTTTACCATTCATTCTCTGAATAAATAAAATATTTTGAATCGAGAAATAATTGTTTCAGGTTTTAGAATTCAGTGGCTTCATAATCATGCCATATCTTAAAAGACAAATAATTATGGAGTGAAGATGAAAAACATGAGTCATTAAAGAAACAACCAACAATGTTTTGTAAAATATATATGACACATAGCATTTTATTATTATTATTATTTTAGAATAAATTAAAAAATTATTTTTCTGTTCCTGGGAGTATAGAAACACCTAGATGTTTCACAGATTAAATATTAAAACAGTAGTGATTATTTTAGCAGATATATATTGGGATATAAGAACTGAAAAGGTCTGGTGTTCCCAAAACCATACCATGCCTTTTTTATTATTATTATTTTATTATTTTTTTCCCCTCTCCTGGCTTTATAAGCTGATCTAACAAATCTAAGGTCAAATCATCCTAGAGACTTTTTCAGGCTGGTTTTATTGGAACTATTTACTTTTTACTTTTACTTTTATTGGAACAACTTTAGCTGAGATTATTGTAAACTGTAACAAAAACATGAGCAATGTACTTCTTTCTCACTGAAGAGAGATGTTCAAAAAAACTTTGAAGGTGCACAGTAAGCCAAAGAAAATTAAGAAGGTGTCACAAACAACACTTTAACAATTAATCTGTCACAAAAAAAATAAAAAAATAAAAAAATAAAGCTATACCTTTAGGCTGTTAATACTCCGGATAAGATTACTCTCTGCAATTTTAAATTCCATGAATGATAATATCACTGCAAACAGTGGCTCTGGATTTCTTTTCACATTAGTGATCTGGCAGTTTCCACTCCCTGCCACTTCAAAAAATGTGAATATGCACACAAATAAGACAAACTAGAAATGTCAAATTAGATTAATAAAAACAACACAAGATATTATGTGTTTCAGGGGATAAATAGAATCTTTCTGAGCCTGAATGGGCGATGTTTTTTGTATAAGCATGTTCCATGCGACTGCTGTCCACATTTAATATAAATAAGTTAAAGTTACCAGAATAAAGCTCAACTAGTTCAAATTTGACTTCTACCATTTTTTTTTCTCTGCCTTCATTTTAAACATGTCTGCCACAGATATAGCTTTATTTGCAGTGGTGCTATGATTTTCAAACCTCCACTATCTTAAATAAAAGTCTAAATATGAAAGGGAACTAATTAGTTTTTTATCTCCCTTCAATAATTTCAATATTCTTGTGTGAATCTGTAAAATGATGCTATATAAATATTCATAGCTAATACTTAAGGTGTGAATGTGTAGGAGTGTGTAGGAGAAGGGTGTACCTTATTTCAATAATGACTACCTGTCCTATATATGTAAAATGGGTTTGAAAGATTTCTAAACACACGTGCTTGTATGCTTAGCAGCTCTTCCACTAGCTGAAACACTTCTACAGCAAAGGTGCCATTATTGTGACACAAGGTTTTATTCAGTTTCAGTTTCTCAGTTCTTCTTTTCCAAAAACACCTTGCTTTCTGAATTCTACTTAAATTACAAAAAAATGAATCTCATTGCTCTAATTTAGTTTAGGACTGTCTGTTAATGCGCTGTCTGTGGCAGAAGCATCATCCTCAACTACATATTAAAGAATTTCCACTAGTATCAGTATAGTCAGTGTTCAAAATGAAGAATTGGCTAATGTATTTTTGCCCTTGGGCAGACAAACCACATAAAACCAGTAGAGTAGACAGGTAACTTGGTTTTAGACCTTAGTTTTAGAACTTCTCTTGTAATTTTTGTAAAATTTGCATAGTTGTAATAACACTTAAAGGCCATTGCATTGTTACCAATAAAAAAAAAAAAAAAAAAAAAAAGTTATCACTTTTTTGATAGTGATATCTATCTGCCACATTTACAGATATGAAGTTGCAATTCAAAACTCCAAGCTATTTACTCCAGATCACTTAGCTTTATTTGGAATGGCTATTAAGTGTCAAGTTACATTGGAAACTACCACCAAAAGTAGTGATAACTCTCTATGACAGTGAAATGTGTTGAAGCTTCCATTCCTTATGGCCTGGGCTGCCATACTCAGTGTTAGATCAAAGTTTGTCTGCTTTTGTATAGTCACTAGGGCTAATAAATACAATTCAGAAATAATGGAGATTTAAACACATTTATTTCCATATACATACTCCTGGATAATATATCTTCATATGTTTATTTGTCAAAGATGCATTAAAAGTAATTAATTAATTAATTAATTAATAGTAAAGCAAAATAGAAGTTGATAAATTATAAAATTTAGTAACGATGCTGTACAGCCATGGTTAATTTAATCATCCTTATATATATGACCATGCTGTCACCTTCACTAACACTCTTAATCTTATGTGCAGAGAACAGAGATTACTTTCTAAACTGATTAATGAATATTTCTTTTAATTCTCAGCACTTCAGTTGTGAACCTGAGTATCATTTTCCACTTCCTTAAGTACACTTTGAATATGGTACTATTCATATAGATATATTTAATTTAGAATTTTCTGTGGTCATATTTTGTTTCTAATGCCAAAATCCACCAAAGTGTCAGATTTGATTATGTGGAACATAATATCATGTGCTTCATTTGGGAAGTGAAATTTTAAAAAGTATGACTTATGAACCTGAATTACTTGCTCAATTAATTCTTTGTGCATTCAGCTTGCCTAATTGGACCCATCTAAGAGTTAAGACTACGTGTTCTGTTGTTGTTTTTGTTGTTTGTTTATTTGTTTTCAGTAAATGTACTTTCAGGGGATTTGTTTTTCCTGCCTTGTACACTAATTGGAAGCTGAATTAAATACCAATGTGAGGGAAGTTAACCCCAACTTTTAACTATACCAAATCCTACAATTTTCCACAGAAGACATCATCTTTAATGAAAAGATATACTTAATGTATGATACAAAGAGTACAAAAGAAATTCATATTTGAAATTCTGACCCTCCCTTGAACTTCCAATCTTATTTAAGACTGCAATGTAACTTTTATATAAAGATGAATAGGTTTGTTTGTTTGTTTGTTTTTAAATTACAGCAGCTTGTAATTACTTTGATTGTTACTTCTGCCTACATTGTGTAATATAGAAAGAGTTATACTATTTGTCCAACAAATTAGATTTGTATTCAGTGCCCTCTTCTGCCTAAAGAAATTCCTACCCATCTACTAAGTGACAGTTCAAGCTTGTCACCACCTCTCTTGCAAAAAATTGCCCTCTGTGTAGAAAAGGATATAAATGTCATGAGCCCTACATAAAGTTGAAGTAATAATAAGAAGGAACATGACCTTTGCATACTGATCAGGGCATTCTGGATTTATTTTTTTTTCTCAGAATTCTTTAGAAAAAAAAAAATAAATAGTTTTGAATGAAAAATATTAGAGGCTTTTACAACAAGGATATACACTGAGGACTTCTTATTCAAGAAAAGTATTTTTCAGGAGAGTACCTTTAGTTAGGGCACATGTGTTTTATTTACATTCCCACATAAAAATATTTAATTAGTTTTATAGACTGATAAAGAGTGTATGTGTGTCTGAGAGAAGAGCAAGCAGTATAAAATTATTTTATCATGCTGTAGAAGATGCTGATTTGAAATTTATGTTCTTTAGTGTAGACAGTCTGAATGACCTAAATGATTATAAAAATCACAATTGTTAACTGTAAATATGCAGTTTATGTTTTGTTTGTTTGTTTTTAATTATTATTTTTCTGTAGAGAAATTATAGTATAAGTGATCTTTTAACCTTTTTCATTTTTGTTATGCTGTTATGAAAGTTTAGTTTTTTTTTTATTATTATTATTTTGTTTTCTCTTTCATTTAAAATGAAAATGAGTGTAGACAAACATATTTTGTTATTGCAATATTTCATGTTTAATACAACTAAACACAAAACTACCATCATATAACACAAACATTAAGAACAATCATTCAGCAGCAAAGAATTCCTCCATAAAACTGTCTACTTATATTTGTAAAGAGGAGATGTGTTTTTGTTGTCTTTTTTTTTTTTTTTTTTTTTTTTTTTTTCTTTTAGTATAGCAGTTCATCTGGTTCTCTAAGAGCATAGCACCATAAGGTGATGTTACACACCCTGAGAGATCACTTACAGGCATATTGCACATATTTACTGTGCCTAAATGTGTAACAAAAAGTCTTTCCCAGTGCTACATTTGTAACTAATGCCTAAATAAGACAATACCACAAAATATGTAAATATTACAGATCAGATATAGATATCCAGAATTTCTTATGCCAATCCAAGTTCTATGTTTCCAATCTGCAAGAAAACCTATAAGACCATACCCTTTCTGAGATTATTGGCTAGAAAGCTGAAATGAAGAAAAAAAAAATCAGCTGTGATTCCAAAACCGCTAGGTATATAATTAGAGTGACAATCATCATGAATGAAGATAACTGTTATCTATTTTATTCTTCTGAGTGTTAGCTAAACTAGTTGAAGTATCTTTGATAATGATATTTGTTACATGTATTTCAATACTTACACAAATATCAGAACTAAATTTTATTTTTTTTTTATTTAAAGCAACCAGTCTTAGCTAAATATACAATATGGCAGGTTAGAAAAGGGCATTACTTAATGTGTCAGCTGCACCTATATATATACATATATATATATATGCACACATGTATAAGAAAAAAAAAAAAAAAAATGAAAGCTTGAATATATATATAAACAGTTAAAGAAAAATGTAAGCCCATATTAGCAAAAAATAATAATAATAATAATAAAATAAAAGAAGATTTTAAATGATTATTCTTATTACTACAAATGTTAAATGTGCAAACTAGGTGAATCAAGTCAAGACACTCAGATATAACACTTATTTCTTTCACTTAGCAACTGATAGATTAGTATTGTTAAATTATGTTAATGCTTTAATGTTATGCTGTGTTATGCATAATTTATAACTCTGGTGCCAAAATGCATCAGTGTAGTTTTCTTGATTAGGTATTTTAAGAGCTGAGAAATCTGCAAACTCTCTGGTTAATGTTATTTTATTTAGCAAACCTGTTTCTTCAATGTTGTTTTAGCATGTTCACAATTACTAGATTTTAGAAGAATGATGGATATATCAACAAGTTCTGTTATGAGAACTGTATGTAGATAATCCATGAGAGCATCAATTACTCTAATGTATCATGTTAACAAAATTAAAGAGGGGATAGATTATCATAGACTTTTACACCTGATTAAGATGTCTCATACTTGTTTCTGTAGAATGTGCAAAAATCACTGTCTCTGTTCTGCATATTTAAAGATAACAGCATAACTCTGTTAAAATTAGCAGAATAAAGTGTGAAGTGTCACTTGATTCCAAATTTTAATGCTGAAACAGTGCTATTTTTTATTCAGTGAATTCTTTCATAAGCTATTTAATGTACTGACAATTTTTAGGCATTCTGAATCTCATTTGCAGGTGAAATAACTTATTATAATGTTGCAGAAGCAACGAGGGAAGTTTGGAAATAAAGGCGACATCAGAAGACAGTTTTAAAAGACTAGGCTGCTATAAATTTAGTTCATACTTCAGGCTAGAGAGCTGTATTTTGAAGAAAACTCCTGAATCCAGATCTCTGCTTCCATGAATAGTTACACTGTATATTCCTTCTGGTGTACCTCATGATCCATCCTCAAACAAGACAACTTTTTTTTGACTCTAGTGTTCCCACCAAAAACTCACATCAGAACCTCATGATTCCAATGACTGTTAATGTTTAGCCCAAATTTATTCACAAATAATCCACACCCATCCATACCCATTCCCAAACCACTAATTTTCCTCACTTTTAGTAAATCTTAAATTCTCTGTTTATATCTCTGGCCATTCTTAGCATAACCAAATTGTTCTCTTTTTCTGTTCATTCTTTAATGTCTTCAAATATATTCACCTCTTTTAGTTTCCTAAATCTAAGTCATTTAAAAACATGCAGTATTCCAGAAGAAACATCATAAGTATCTTAAGAGCTAACAGGAACACTTCTTCTGCCTACTGAGAAAGCTTTCCTTGAAACACTTTAAGATCAAATCTGTATTTCATTACCCTGTAATCAATATTAGTCACTCTGTGATGATTTATCTGATGTAATTCTTTTATGATGAGTTTTCAGAAAACACCACCTGTTTATCAGTCCATTAGTTTCTAAACATATGAACTTGTGTTTTGAACTACAATAAATCATACTAAACTTTTGTCAGTCCAGGCCAATGATATTTCTGCTCTGCTTGTTTTATATCATCTGAAGCCCATTTTCTTCCCAACAAAACAGAAAAGGAAAAATAATAATAATAAATAAATAGAGGTGCAACTTGTGGAATACTATAGAAGACCAATGTAATCAGAATCATCCATTATAGTTGAAAAATGTGTTCTAAATTGTGCACACAACTGAGTTGGGACAAATTCTGAATCTACCACTCAATTATTGCACAAGTTAACTTTGTGTATGTGTGTGTGTGTGGATTTACTCTTACAAAATGACAGCTTAATTTTTGTTGTTGTTTCAACCTATATTCTTTTTCTTATTTTGCAGTGCTTCTGTTGTATACGTCATTTATTTTATACTAATAAAGACTAATATTAAGTCTTACTGTCAGCAGTTCTGTCATTTAAAACATCATACAGTACCTAAATTTTTATCCAGCTATATGGATCTATTTGAAGGACTGGGATCTGAAGTATCATTTTACTAAATTTTTCATTGACTTTAGGCATGACATCTGCCAGAATGTGTAAAGAAATGTGGTTTGAAGAGGCAAGGGAGATATGAAGTAAGATATACTGAGATTGTGCTTGTGAAAAATGTGTATCTAAAAAGACAATATATTATTCATATAAACATAAAATATTTTAGGAAATACAGACATATAACTATCACACACACTATAAGCTATAAGCATTATCTTATAAGCTACAGGATACCTAGATATTTTCAATTGCTAATATATAAATATAAATATATTTTTTTCTTCATTCCTTTTTTCTTTATCGAGAGTCAAATTAGATTCATTCTCACAAGAGCTTTTTTCACTATGATATTCTGACCCATAATCCATCTATTTAGAATATTTCCACAAATACAGTTATTAAGCCGCAGATAAGAAAGTATTTTTAACTGTTTCTTCACTTAGATTTCTGTCCAGCTAACATATGAAGACAATTGCATTAACCCAAGTATAATGGTATGTTTGAATATATTCAAGAATTGAAATGATTTTATGACCAGTACATTCAGTCTGTCTGGAAGACAACTTGGAAGTAGAAGATTGTCTCTCTCCCCCCCTTTCTTCTGAAATTAGACTGTTATGTTCATTAAGATAATGAGGTATTTGCCAATATCTGAGTGGATTCAACCTTCAGAGAGCCAAAACAGAGTATCATCAGCAAGAGAGTTTCTTGAATCCATTTCCTTCACTGGGAAAGTGAGGCAACATGTAGCAATTTATCACTCACTAGAAATAAAAAAAGTTGAGTAATTCATTATGATAACAAAAGCAGAAACGTGATCATGAACTATTATGAAAACTGTGTACTATTATGAAAACTGAATACTTCTGGGTACTATATAAGAACCGATGTACTGTTGGCTTCTTGTTCAAAATTCAGGGAGTATAATAAACAATGAATACATATTTTTCCCATGTAACTTATATAAAGTTATCCTTTGTCAGTTTTCTGCTACATAATTGGATCTTTTCCTGTCTCCAGAAGGGAGAAGATAACTCTGAGAACAACTTTGAGAAATCTTGAGCAGTGGAAAAACAATCCAAACAATATCTTTTTGTGCTTTAGTTTGTAGGAAGGCATGCTCTAGAGTATAACCTCCCGCAATCTCATTTTGTTATGAAGTATCACAGAACCACAGAATCACAGTGATTCAATCAGAGTGATACACAATTGTAGAGGTTGGAAGATACCTCAAGAGGTCCACCCCCCCCCGCCAAAGCAGGTTCCCTAGATCAGGTTGCCAAGGTGTCCAAATGGGCCTAGAATATCTGCAGAGAAGGAGACTCAACAACCACCCTGGGCAGCCTGTTCCAGTGCTCTGTCACTCTCACCATGAAGAAGTTCCTTTTCATGTAGGCGTGGAACTTCCTGTGCTCTATTTTGTGTCCCTTGCCCCTTGTCCTGTCCCCACAAACCACTGAAAAGGCCAAATCCCTCTGTCTCCCACACTTAAGGTATTTGTAAACATCAATAAGATCCTCTCTCAGTCTTCTTTTCTCAAGGCCTAACATACCCAGGTCTCTCAGCCTTTCCTCATAGGGAAGATTCTCCAGGCCCCGTATCATCTTTGTGTCTCTCTGCTAGACTCTTTCCAGGAGATCCCTGTCTTTTTTGTTCTGGGGATCATGCAGAGAGATCTATCATGCAGAGAGATCTATCGTCTGTCTGTCTGTCTGCCTGTCTATCTATCTATCTATCTATCTATCTATCATTTTTAATAATTTGTCACTTTCTATATTCAAGAGAAAAAAAAATAAATTGAAAAAAGTGTCAAATATGGAAAACCTGCAATGACAATTCCACCTACACTAAACCTTAGTTCATATTATCATTGAATCTGACAGCATGAAATATTTGAAGTAGATAAAATGAGAAGAGTGATTTGAGAGGGGGGGGGAATGAGAGGAAAGTCTATAAGTGAAAATTTTTCTAGATGTGAATACTGCTACTGATGTAGAAGCAGGCTTTCTAGATGTGAAGCCTGCTACTGGCTTAGAAAGGTAATTTGCATAGCGTGTATGTACTTAAAATGCTTGTACAGAACTTGTTGACCACTTTATAATAAGCAATCAATCAAACAAATCAAACATTAATATTTATAATATTAACATCAGCTTTATTATTTAATAATTATAATATTAACATCCAGCCCTAATAACATCAGGGCTGGGACGTACATGTCAGTCAACAACAAGTAAACATTTCAAAAACACTAGAAAACTGAAAAGTAGGTTTTGGGCTAAGTTTGCCTGTACTGGTCAACATATGTTTGAATAACATGTCACCAACATATTAGTAAATGAGGTACTTCAAGTAATTATTTAACAAATTTTAAAACTAAAAGAAAAATGTAAAGTAAGAGGATTTCGTTAGCCACATCAATAAACATTTCTATTAAACTATTTACTGCTTTTATTTCTTCTTTTAAATGGATTTAAAAGAAGAATGGATTTAAATGGCTGCAATAGATACAGATGACTTTCAACTAGGAAATTCAACAGAGAAATGATAATAATCTGACTTGATAAATAAAGGCAAAGAACTGTGTAAATCTCATTAGAAATATTATACACATTAAGAGACAATCCTAATCATTTTATCATTTTCCACTAATTCTTTTTTCCCTGTTAAATTAAACTCATCTTAGAATATGCTTTTCCTTTAAATAAATAAATAAATAAATAATGACCAATAGAAAAGGATTCATAATTTCTAATGTTTGGAATTGATGAATAAATATTATATTATTCTGCAACATGGAAAAACCTAATTCACTGTGTTTAGTGTTCTATTCAAAAGTTTGCATTTAAAATGTTTGTAAGGCTTTTATATGTGGCTAATGAATATTTTCTCTAAATACTCATACAGAATTAAAATGATATGTATAAAATATGTGTTATCTGCACACTACAGAAGTTTATCTATACAGTAGAAATAAGTCCTTTCTGGACATTGTTTTTGGCAATTGGTTCTAGGTGGCTGTCCTGGCTTTGGCTGGAATATAATTTTCTTCCTAGAGTCCCTGTATGATGCTGTGTTTTGGATTTTTGATTAAAACAGTGGTGATAACACACTAATGTTTTAGCTATTTCTGAATAGAGCTTACATATAATTGTGTTTCTTTTTTTGTTGTTTTTTGTTTGTTTGTTTGTTTGTTTGTTTTTCTTATACTGCTCTGCCAGCAAGTAGGCCAGCTGTACACAAAGAGTTGGGAGGGGACAGAGCCAACACAGCTGACACCAACTGACCAAAGAGATGCTCTGGTCTATCTGACATCATACTCAACAATAAAAAAAAAAAAAAAAACTTGTAATAAGCCCTGCTTATTTTCTGTTTCTTTCCTAGAAGTGTCTGAACATCTGCTTGCCAGTAGTGAATTAATTCCTTATTTTCTTTGTGAGTGTAATGGTTTTACTTTGCTGGGCAGCTAAACTCCACTACAAACATTTTCTCACTTTCCCTCCACATAAGAAAAGGGGGAGAAGAGAGCATGCTGGTAAGAAGAAAAAAGTTTGAGATAAGATTTGAGATAAAGATGTTTTAATTAAAGGGAAAAGGAAGCAGGAAAACAAACAAACAACAACAACAACAAAGCAAAGGCCATGCAGAAGCACAGAGAGAGAAAAAAATGTATATTCTCTACTTCCCATCAACAAGCAATGTTTGGCCACGTTCAGCCCCTTGGAAGCAAGACCTCAATATGTGTAGCAGTTGTTGGGGAGGATATATGTCTTCATAATGATAACCTCCCTCTTCCCTCACCTCACTTTCCCACCTTTTATTGCTGTGTGCCATCATACATGTATGCCAATATGGGGGTTTGGAGGGAGATGCTCAGCAACATACAAAACAGTAGTGTGATACCAGTACTGATCTAGCTACAAGTGCAGAGCACAGTATTGTATGGGCTGCTGCAGGGAAAATTAACTCCATCCCAGCCAGACCCAGTACAGCTTTGAGGGTATCCATATATTATTCAAATGATATCCAGTAGGATCTATATCTGTGTAAAGAACTGCTACTTTTTATTTTAGAGAGCTAGGCCAATTTATTGGACAATAATCTGGCTATTAATAGAGTTGTTAAGAGTTAGTAAGAGTCATTATATAGTTATTAAGTTATTATAAGTTGTTATAGTTATTAAGAGTTATTAATAGCTCTTACATGTGGATGATGATGTTAATAAATGCAGGTGTAACGGTTTTGGCTGGGATAGAGTTAAGTTTCCTCCCGGAGGCCCATATGATGCTGTTAGGTTGTGTTGTTTGTTTTTTTTCTGTGTGTGTGTGTGCTTGTTTTTGATGAGGATAGTGGTGATAACACACTGATTTTATTCATTGTTGCAGAGCAGTGCTTACACAGAGTCAAGAACTTTTCTGCTTCTCTAGATGTCTTGCCACCGAGGAAGCTGGGGTTGCATGAGACGTTGGGGGGGATCAAAGCCATGTCATCTGACCCCAACCAACCAAAAGGATAATCCATATGACATCATGCTCAACAGTAAAATCTAAGGGGAGGAAGGAGGATATTGAGAGTGATGGTATATGTCTTCCTAAGAAACCACTACTTGTGATGAGCCTTGCTTTCCAAGAAAGTGACTGAACATCTGCCTTTGAGTAAATTCCTTGTTTTCTTTACTTGCATATGTGGCTTTGGCTTTACCTAGTGAAATGTAGGTCTTTATCTATTTCAACCCATGAGTTTTCAGTTTTACTTTACGATTCTCTACCCTGTCCACCTAAGGAGACTGAGTGAGCGGCTGTATGATAATTAATTTCCTGTCATGGTTAAATCACAACAACAGGTCTTTTCAGCGAGGATCAGATCACAATCTTCTAAGTGTTTTGCAGAGAAGAGATTTATTGACTCTGTCCTCCCCCAGCTATCCCCTGTAGTTGCTCTCTTGTGTTTCTACTTCATCAACCATACAGGCTTTAAGGTCAGCTCCTGCAGAATAGTACCTCCTTTCCATCATCTTTGAAAAGTCCTGGCAGTCAAACGAAGTCCCTGGTAACTGGAAAAAAGGAAAGATCTCTTCCTTTTTAAAAAGGGTAGAAAGGAGGACCCAGAGAACTACAGACTGGTGAGCCTCACTTCTGTGCCTGGCAAGATCATGGAAAAGATCAGGTCTACCCTCCAGCCCTTCCTGTAGATGGTAGTCACATTTGCTAGCTGCCAGTCAACTGGGACCTTCTCTGATAGCCAGGACTGCTGATAAATGATGGAAAGTGGCTTGGCCAGCTCCTCCGCCAGTTCTCTCAGTACCATCGACTGGATCCCATCTGGCCCCATCGACTTGCATACATCCAAGTGCTGTAGCAGGTCACCAAACATTAACTTGTGGATTATGAGGGCCACATTCTGCTCCCTTAGTACCCTCAGGGTACTAGATATCCAGAGAACAACTGATCTTGCCGTTAAACCTGAGGCAAAGAAGACATTAAGCACCTCAGCCTTTTTCTCATCTCTTGTAATTAAGTTTCCCTACGCATCCAGTAAAGGATGGAGATTCTCCTTAGTTCTCCTTTTTGTGTTGATGTATTTATAAAATTATTTTTGTTATCTCTAATGGCAGTAGCCAGATTGAGCTCCAGATGAACTTTGGCCTTTCTAATTTTGTCCCTGCCTTGCAACATCCTTATAGTCCTCCCGAGTGGCCCGCCCTCTTTTCCAAAGATTATAAACCCTCTTTTTTCTCCTAAGCTCAAGCCACAACTCTCTGTTCAGCCAGGCTGGTCTTCTTCCACACTGGCTCGTCTTTGGGCACGTGGGGACAGACTGCTCCTGAGCCATTAAGATTTCCTTCTTGAAGAATGCCCAGCCTTCCTGGACTCCTCTGCCCTTCAGAACCACCTCCAAGGGACTCTGCCAACCAGTGTCCTGAACACCTTAAAGTCAGCCCTCTGGAAGTCCAAGACTGTGGTTTTAATGATCCCCCTCCTGACTTTGCCAAGAATGGAGAACTCTACCATTTTGTGGTCACTCTGCCCAAGACAGCTCCTGACCACCACATCTCCCACCAGTCCTCTGTGAACAGCAGGTCTAGCAGGGCACCTCCCCTGGTAGGCTCACTAACCAGCTGCATCAGAAAGTTACCTTCCACACCCTCCAGAAACCTCCTAGACTGTTTTCTCTGGGCTGTGTTGTGCTTCCAGGATATGTCTGGGAAGTTGAAGTCCCCCACAAGAACAAGCACTGACAATTTTGCAACTTCTGCCTGCTGCCCGTAGAATTCCTCATCCATCTCCTCATCCTGGTTTGGCGGTCTATAACAGACCCCCACCAGGATGCTTGCCTTTTTGGCCTTCCCACCGATCCTAACCCATAAGGACTCAACCTTATCATTCCCAGCCTCAAGTTCTACAACATCAAAAAACTCTCTGATATAGAAAGCCACACCACCACCCTTTCTGTGCTGCCTGTCCCTTCTGAAGAGCCTATAGCCAGACATTGCAGCACTCCAGTCATGGGAGTGGTCCAACCATGTTTCCGTGATGGCAACCAAATCATAGCCTGCCTGCTGCACGATGGCTTCCAGCTCGTCTTGTTTGTTACCCATGCTGCATGTATTAGTGTAGATGCACTTCAGTTGGGCCATTGCCTTCTCCTCTGGCCTAGCCATTATTTCCCCTGGCACACCTCCAACAAGCCTTATATCATCCCCATCCCCCTTCTTGACTAGTTTAAAGGTATGGTATAGAGGTATATAAAGATATGGATTTGATTGGTGGGATATCCAGTAGGTTAGGAGTTGGCTTGAAGGTTGCACCCAGAGAATGGTGGTCAATGGCTTGATGTCCAGGTGGAGGCCGGTGATGAAAGTTGTTCCTCTAGGGTCTGTCATGGGACAGGTACTGTAATATCTTTATCAGTGACATAGACAGTGGGATTGAGTGTACTTTTAGCAAATTTTCAGATGACACTAAACTGAGTGGTGTGGTTGATACAATAGAAGAAAGGGATGCCATCCAAAGGGATCTGGACAAGCTTAAGAAGTAGGCCCACATGAATCTCATGAGGTTCAACAAGTCCAAGTGCAAGCTGCTTAACCTGGGCTGCAGCAATCACAGACATGAGTACAGCCTGAGAGAAGGATTCATTTAGAGCAGGCCTGCAGAGAATGGCTTGGGGGTTGTGGTGGATGAAAAGAAGAGTGTCCAGCAGGTCAAGGCAGGTGATTGCCCCCATCTACTCTGCCCTTGTGGGGCCCCACTGTGTCCAGGTCTGGGGCACCCATAACAAAAAGGATGTTGATCTGTTAGAGTGGGTCCAGAGGAGGGCCACAAAGATGATCAAGGAGCTAGAGTACCTCTCCTATGAAGAAAGGTTGAGTGAGATGGGGATGTTCAGCATAAAGAAAAGAAGGTGACCTCATTGTGGCTTTTCAGTACTTAAAGGGGGCTTATAAAAAAAATGGGGAGTGACTCTGCTTAATCAGATAATGACAGGATGAGGGGGAAAGGTTTTAAACTAAAAGAGAAGAAATTTAGAGGTTAAGAGGAAATTCTTCACTCAGAGGGTGGTGAAGCACTGGAACAAGTTGCCCAGAGAGGTTGTGGATGCCCCATTCCTGGAGGTGTTCAAGACCAGGTTAGATGAGGCCCTGAGCAACCTGATCTAGTAGGTGTCATCCATGTCTAAGGCAGAGGGGTTGGAACTGGATGATCTTTAAGGTCCTGTCCAACACAAGCCATTCCATGATTCTATGAATAGCAGTAAGGAATTAATTCAGATTGCAAATCAGATATCTTTGTGTGCAATTACCATCTTTTAGGTCTAGGTATATCATACCTGTGAGGTCAACAGGGACTCCTTTAAGTATCTTTTAACAGATACAGGTGGAATCTTTTAGTTCCTGAAATCACTTAAGGTTAATTCTAGTTCTAAGAGAGGAACAATTTACAAAAGCATACATACCTGTACCATTTTAAAATACATAAAACTATTTCCATATTTTCTCAAAGAGTTTTCCTTCTCTGTCTCCAGCCTTGGACATACTGATTGTCTCTCAACATTCCTTCTCCACAGCCAACAACAGTTCCCCTTTTCTTTACTCTTTCTTTCACTGTTGATGCATCACTTGACTTCCTCCTCATCTCTTTAATTCAGTCAAATTGAGACACCTCATAAATATTGGGATCAGACCTGCCACTGGAGTATGCTCTAGGTTTGTGGCTTCCAGGACTGGAAGCTTAACAGTGATATATGTGTTCATGAAGTATGTCACTTACTGAAAATGAGATATGCATGGAGCCAGGAAGACAGCCCTTCCTTTGTGGCACGCAAAAAGTTTTAGTGATAGATACCATAATTCACATAAAATTCAAGGCACTTCACTCAGTGAACCAGCACAGTGGAGTTTAACACGTTTAATACCCCAGCCTACCACAAGCTGAGGATGGAGTAATTAAGAGCATTCTGCAACTACATACATGTATATCTATATAGTTCTATTTAAGTCTATATATCTAAATCTATAGCTATAGCTATAGGTAGATGGATACACATATACACAGATATAATTGGTATAGATATTGATGCAAATGATGTAGATATAGATATAGATGGTATAGATATATAGATTTAGCTAGATATGTATCAATGAGGAAACTAAAGGTTGCTATGATAGAAGTGTTTGGAAGAATCAGGCCAGATTTCATCTTCAAAATGAAACTCTCAAATTCATTCAATAAAAACACACTTAATGCTATTGCCAATTATGACACATCTTCAGCCATCACTACATACATAGAACTGCTAGTATTTAACAATGATATTCCAAACTAGCTGTGAGTATACAGTACCACAGAGCTGGGCAAAGGAATCCAAGAAGGCTGGACACTCTTTAAGAAGGAAATCTTAAAATCTTAAAGGTGGAGGAACAGACTGTCCCCATGTGCCAAAAGATGAGTCAGTGGGGAAGAAGACAGGTCTGCCTAAACAGAGAGTTTTGGTTCAGAGAAAAAACAAACAAACAAACAAACAAAAAAATTATGACCTTTGAAAGAAGGGGCAGGCCACTCAGGAGGACTATAAATATGTCATAAGGCTATGTATTCAGGGAGTAAATTAGAAGAGACAAAACCCTTCTTACACAGAAGGGCTTCCTTTTGAGCTTATTATTAAAAGGATCTTCCCTTGAATCTTGATATGGCTACTGCCATTGAAGATAATACAAAATACTTTTATAAATACATTAGTAACAAAAGAAAGACTAAAAGAATCTTTATCCTTTTTTGGTTGTGGGGGGAAACATAGTGACAGGAGATGTGGAAAAGGCTGAGGTACTCAATGTCTTCTTTTCCTCATTATTTAGTAGTAAGATCAGTTGGTCTCTGGGTACCCAGCGTCCTGATCTTTCCAGAGACAGGGAGCATAATCCGAGAGAAAATAGTGACCTGTTAGATGCACACAAGTCTATGGGACCAGAGGGTATCCACTCAAGGGTACTGAGAGAGCTTTCAGAAGTGCCCACCAAGCTGCTTTCCATCATGTATCAACATTCCTGGCTACTGGGGAGGTCTGACTTGGCTGGAAGCTAGCAAATGTAACTCTCATCTACAAAAAGGACAGGAAGGACAATCTGGGGTACCACAGGCCTGTCAGTCTGACTTTGGTGATGGGAAAGATTATAGAGCAGATTGTCTTGAGTCCTACCATGTGAGATATACAGAACAACGAGGTGATAAGGCCCAATCAACATGGTTTTATGCAAGAGGCAGGTCTTGACTGACAAACTTGATCTCTTTCTTTGACAAGGTGACTCACTTTGTGGATAAGGGGAAGGCTGTTGTCTACGTAGTCTTTAGTAAAGATTTTCACACTGTATCCCACAGCATTTTCCTGGGGAAACTGGCTGGTCATGACTTGGATGGATGGACATATACCTTGCTGGATAAGAAAAACTGCTCTGGTGAATTAAGTCCATTTGGAGGCCTGTCGCAAGCGGAGTGACAGGCCTCCACCCTCTACCCCTCCACCCCCCTCACCCCTCCCCATTTTGGGACCAATTATCTTTAATATCTTTAACAATGATCTGGATAAAGCAATAAAATGTATCCTCATTAAGTTTTTAGACAGCACCAAGTAGATGGGAATGCTGAAGGGTAGTAAGGATCCACAGAGGGATCTGGGTAGGCTGGATCAATGGGCCAAGGCTGCTTAAATAAAGCTCAAAAAACTAAGTGCTAGGGTCTGCAACTGGGGCACAATGCTACAGACTGGAGGAAGAGTTGCTAGAAATCTGTCCAGCAGAAAAGTACCTAGGGGTTCTAGTCAACAGTTGGATGAACATGAGCCATCAGTGTGACCAGGGTGGCCAAGAAAGCCAATGTCATCCTGTCCTGTATCAGAAATTGTGTGGCTGGCAGGCCTAAGAAAGAGATTGTCTCTTTGTAAGTGGTGCCGAGGAGGCCACACCTTGAATAGTGTGCTCAGTTTTCATCCCCTAACTACAAGAAAGACATTGAGGTGCTGGAGTGTCCAAAGAAAGGTAACAAAGATGGTGAAGGTTCTAGAGAACAAGTCTTATGAGGAATGGTTGAGGGAACCGTATTTAACCAATAGAAAAGAAGGCTCAGGGGAGACCTTATTGCTCTCTATCACTACCTCAGAGGTGGTTGTAGTGAGGTAGCAGTCAGTCTCTTCTCCCAGGCAACATGACAGGACAAAAGGAATGGACTCTGTTGCACCAGGGGAGGTTTAGGTTGGATATGGGGAAAAATTTCTTCCCTGAAAGGGTTGTGAAGCATTGAAACAAGCTGCCCAGAGAAGTAGTTGAGTAGTTTTAGTAGTTCACTTTAAATTGGTTGACTGAAGTTGCTGGAGATGATTTGATTTTAGAAATGCTTTTGCCACATTAGGTCTCAGAGGATCAAAAGTGTGAAGTAATCCTTGTTACATACTTACAGCCATGCTCTATTGCCAGTTTAAATCACTAGAAAGAAAACACTATCTATATTTCCAAAACAAAAATTCCAAAACATTTCCAAAATAAGCAGCAAATCCTGTCAACTCAGAAAGCAAAAAAACTTTGGGTCTGGACAATTTTAATAGGAAAATGGCTTGCAGAAGATTTAAACTGCACAGTTCAACACTAGACAAAGGTCTCTGAATGAGCTCTAGCCCAGTCTTCTCACTCATGGGAAGCATCATTACAGTTACTGCTCCATTCTGAATTTTTCAGACATGATTGCCATTCCTTGACCTCCAGTCTTTCCTTGGTGTCATCTTCCAAAAGCTCAGCTGGCCAAAACAGAGACATTGGGAACAACCATCAAGAAAAGGAATTGAAAAATCCCCAGTCTATATTGAGCTGTCTAATAAATATTTCCATCTTAGAAATTTTGAGCTCCTATATGCTTCAGGTTACGGCTGAACTAATAGCATTTTTGAAAATGGATTTTTAGTTTGGTTCCAAAAGAGTGAACTGATTTATTGCTTTCTACTTTTATTGTCATTGCTTCTTATATATCTCTTTAAATAATAAGTCTTACAGTTTTGTATGCCATTTGTGCCAATACAATTACTGGAGAACCTCTTGCATGACCATGGTCATTTAATCTAGTAAAAAGGAGCTCACAGAGAGAGAGAATAGAAGAAGGAGAAGGAGAAGGAGAAGGAGAAGGAGAAGGAGAAGGAGAAGGAGAAGGAGAAGGAGAAGGAGAAGGAGAAGGAGAAGGAGAAGGAGAAGGAGAAGGAGAAGGAGAAGGAGAAGGAGAAGGAGAAGGAGAAGGAGAAGGAGAAGGAGAAGGAGAAGAAGGAGAAGGAGAAGAAGGAGAAGGAGAAGGAGAAGGAGAAGGAGAAGGAGAAGGAGAAGGAGAAGGAGAAGGAGAAGGAGAAGGAGAAGGAGAAGGAGAAGGAGAAGGAGAAGGAGAAGGAGAAGGAGAAGGAGAAGGAGAAGGAGAAGGAGAAGGAGAAGGAGAAGGAGAAGGAGAAGGAGAAGGAGAAAAACTGTTGGTAGGACCTTGATTAAATTTAATAAATTTTTCTACCAGGAACATTTCCTTTTCTAAGGGAATTTAGTATTTTTGTTTAAAAAGATGAGCTGTACTTTAGGCCACGAGTTACACATAGTTATACTAGATATGCATATTAATTTATCTTCTTTTATCAGTCACTGAATGTTTGTTATGCATATGTAATATTTAAAAGTGTCTAGATCCTACTAAACTATAGGAACTTAAGACTTACCTAAAAGCTCTTGGCAGTCTATTCACTTCAGATTACGTTCTTAAGAGTTTTTTGTTTTGTTTTGTTTTGTTTTGTTTTGTTTTCCTTTTCTGACTGGAGGAAGAAATAAAACATTGCTAGATGAGAAATACCTCTCTTCTCTCAGTGGTTTTGTTATGAATATCTAGGACAAAAGCTCAGTTAGTTCTTGTTTTAGCACCTTATAAACCACCAGTTAGTGGAAATATAGAATCATAGAATAACTGAGTTGGAAGGGACCCACAAGGATCACCGAGTCCAATTCCCAGGTCCCCAAAGGATCAGCCAAAATTTTTTTAAAAAACAGATAAAAATAAGATAATGTGTCTGAGAGCATTATCCAAATGCTTCCTGAACTCTGGCAAGCTCAGCACCATGACCACTTCCCTGGGGACCCTGCTCCAGTGCCTGACTACCCTCTTGGAGAAAAGCCTTTTCCTGAAACACAGCCTGAAACACACCTGTCACAGCTCCATGCTGTTCCTTCAGGTCCTGCCGCAGGTCACCAAAGAAAAACGATCAGCACCTGCCTCTCTGTTTCCCCCTCATGAGGAAGTTGTGGACTACAACGAGGTCTCCCCTTAGTTTCGTCTTCTCCAGGCTGAACAATATAAGTGACTTCAGCTCCTCCTCATACATCTTTCCCTATAGAACCTATAACATCTTTGTTGCCCTCCTTTGGACACACTCTACCAGTTTTACAGCTTTCTTTTACTGTAGTGTTCAAAACTGCACACAGTGCTCAAGCTGAGGCCACACCAGTGCAGAGTAGAGCAGGACAATCGCTTCCCTTGACTGGCTAGCAATGGTGTTCTTCATGCACACCAGGGTATGGTTGACCCTCCTGACTGCCAAGGCACACTTCTGGCTCATGCTGGCTTATCATAGAATCATAGAATATTCTGAGTTGGGAGGGACCCTTAAGGATCATCAAGTCCAACTCTTGACACCGCACAGGTCTACCCAAAAGTTCAGACCATGTGACTAAGTGCACAGTTCAATCTCTTCTTTAATTCAGACAGGCTCGGTGCAGTGACCACTTCCCTGGGGAGCCTGTTCCAGTGTGCAACCACCCTCTCTGCGAAGAACCCCCTCCTGATGTCAAGCCTAAATTTCCCCTGCCTCAGCTTAACCCCGTTCCCGCGGGTCCTGTCACTGGTGTTAATGGAGAAAAGGTCTCCTGCCTCTCGACACCCCCTTACGAGGAAGTTGTAGACTGTGATGAGGTCTCCCCTCAGCCTCCTCTTCTCCAGGCTGAACAGGCCCAGTGACCTCAGCCGTTCTTTGTACGTCTTCCCCTCCAGGCCTTTCACCATCTTCGTAGCCCTCCTCTGGACACTCTCCAACAGTTTCATGTCCTTTTTACACTGTGGTGCCCAGAACTGCACACAGTACTCGAGGTGAGGCCGCACCAGCGCAGAGTAGAGCAGGACAATCACCTCCCTTGACCTACTAGCGATGCCGTGCTTGATGCACCCCAGGACACGGTTGGCCCTCCTGGCTGCCAGGGCACACTGCTGGCTCATATTCAACTTGCTGTCTACCACGACCCCCAGATCCCTCTCTTCTAGGTTGCTCTCCAGCGTCTCATTGCCCAGTCTGTACGTGCAGCCAGGGTTTCCCCGTCCCAGGTGCAGGACCCGGCACTTGCTCTTATTGAACTTCATGCGGTTGGTGATCGCCCAGCTCTCCAACCTATCCAGATCCCTGTGCAAGGCCTTTCCACCCTCATTCGAGTCCACAACTCCTCCAAGTTTGGTGTCATCAGCAAACTTGCTCAAAATACCTTCTATTCCTACATCCAGATCGTTTATAAAAATATTGAAAAGTACCGGCCCTAAAATGGAGCCTTGAGGGACCCCACTGGTGACCGCCCGCCAGCCTGACGCAGCCCCATTTACCATAACCCTTTGGGCCCTGCCCGTTAGCCAATTGCTCACCCATCGTATGATGTTTTTATTTAGCTGTATGGTGGACATTTTGTCCAGTAGGATCCTATGGGAAACCATGTCAAAAGCCCTGCTGAAGTCCAAAAAAATCACATCAGCTGGTTTCCCTTGGTCCACCATACGGGTGATCTTATCATAAAAGGAAATCAGGTTAGTTAGGCAGGACCTACCCTTCACAAACCCATGCTGGCTGGGACCAATGACTGCTTTGTCCCCCAGGTGCGCCTCAATAAGTTCAAGAACCATCTTCTCCATGATTTTACCAGGCACTGACGTGAGACTGACAGGCCTGTAATTGCTAGGGTCTTCTTTCTGACCTTTCTTGAAAATCGGCACAACATTTGCCAGCTTCCAGTCTACCGGGACCTCTCCAAATTCCCAGGATCGTTGAAAAATAATTGAGAGAGGTTCCGCGATGAAGTCCGCCAGCTCTTTCAGCACTCGGGGATGAATCCCATCCGGACCCATGGACTTGTAGGGATCCAGGTGGAGTAGCAAATCCTGCACACGTTCAGGGTCGGTTGGGAGTTTGTCATCCCCACTGTCCCGGTCCTCCAGCTCAGGGCACCCTGGGTCCCGAAGCCCATCATCGGCATTGAAGACAGAGACAAAGAAGGCGTTAAGCGTCTCTGCTTTGCCTATGTCATTGTCTGTGAGGAGACCTTCCCTATCAAGGAGCGACCCCATGTATTCTTTAGTTCTCCTTTTTCCATTCACATATCTAAAAAAAAAACTTTTTATTTTCTCTCACAGACACAGCCAGCTTCAACTCTAGGTGTGCTTTGGCCACACGAACTTTCTCCCTACAAACACGAACAGCATCCCTGTATTCTTTCCATGACACCTGGCCCTCCTTCCAGTAGCGAAACACTCTCTGTTTCCGCCTAATCTCCATTAGAATGTTCCTGGTCAGCCACGCCGGCCTCCTGCCCCACCGGCCTCCTGCCCCACCTTCCTGACTTGCAATATTTAGGAATTGCCTGATCTTGTGCTTCTAGGAGGCATCGCTTAAAGAATGACCAGCACTGGTGGACATCGAGGCCTTCAAGAGCAGTTTCCCAGGGGACCTTGCTGACTAGTTCCCTGAGCAGCCTGAAGTCCGCTTTCCCCATATCTAGGGATGAGGTTTTGGTGGCACTTTTCCTTCTGTCACCGTAAATTTTGAACTCAACCACTTCATGGTCGCTATGACCAAGGCGGCCACCAATCACCACATCTCCCACCAGACCCTCTCTGTTTTCTAGCAACAGGTCTAGCAGGGCACCTTTCCTAGTTGGCTCCGTTAGCACCTGCACCAAGAAGTTATCATCTAGGTGCTTCATGAACCTCCTGGACTTGCTCGTGTCAGCCGTGTGGCACTCCCAGTTAACGTCTGGCAAGTTGAAGTCCCCCATAAGGACAAGGGGAGTTAATCTCGAGGCATCTCTTAGTTCTGTAAAGAATAATTTATCGGCGCTATCGTCCTGGCCAGGCGGTCTGTAATAGACTCCCACAACGACATCCCCTTTATTCGTTCGTCCCTTGATCCTTACCCAGAGGCTCTCAACTTTGCCATTGCCGACCTGAAGTTGCACACAGTCCAGCCCCTGCTTCACATACATCGCCACCCCACCACCTCGCCTACCCTGCCTGTCCCTCCTGAAGAGCCTGTAACCATCTATCGCAACACCCCAGTCACAGGACTCATCCCACCAGGTTTCGCTTATGCCGATGATGTCGTAGTTGCGGGACTGGGCCAGGACTTATAGCTCATCCATTTTATTCCTCATACTGCGTGTGTTCGTGTAGAAGCACTTCAGGTGCGTCTCCTTACACTCAGCACCTTGTGGATCTGACCGAAGGACCTCACTGGCATACAGCCCCTCTGATTCTAGCGTACCATCCCTTAGGTCTTCACCGGCGTGCCTGGTTTTAGCCCCTTCCCCCTTCGACTCTAGTTTAAAGCCCTATCTATCAGCCCTGCCAACTCCTGACCAAAGATCCTTACCCCTCTCCGAGAGAGGCGCATCCCATCCGGTGCCATCAGGCCCGGTGTAGCGTAGACCTTCCCGTGATCAAAGAACCCAAAGTTCTGCCGGTCACACCAGTCTCGAAGCCACGAGTTTATGTGAACAGCACGTCTTTCAGCTTCGATCCCCCCTATCGGAAGGACAGAGGCAAACACAACCTGCGCCCCTGATCCTCTAAGTAGTTGCCCCAAATCCCTAAAGTCTCTTTTGATCGCCTTCGGACTTCTCGTTGCTACTTCATCGCTACCAGCCTGAAAGACCAGTAGCGGGTAGTAGTCAGTGGGCCGTACCAGGCGCTTGACTTTCTTGGCAAAGTCTCTCACCCGAGCCCCAGGGAGGCAACAGATTTCTCTGCAGGTTGGGTCCGGTCGGCATATCGGTCCCTCTGTCCCTTTCAGAAGGGAGCCCCCCATAACAATAGCCCTTCTTTCTTTTTTGAAGGATGATGTGGCAATGCGATGTGTAGGTCGCCTTGTCTTAGGCGCCCCCTCCAACTGGGACAGGTTTTTATCTACTTTGTCATTCAGATTGTCTTGTTCTAGTCCTTCATATCGATTATTTAAGGGTAGATGAGAAGGTGAGGTGGGCAGAGAGAGGGCTCGCCTACCACCCCGAATAGGCACCTGCCTCCATTCCCCCCCTTGATCTAGGTCTCCTCCCGCTGCCTGGCAGGAGGAGGGAACCTCCGTCTTCTGCATAACAGGAGATGCCTGTGCTGTGGCAGGCTCGTGGGCTTGCTGTTGATCAACCTCCCTGATCCCTTTCTGTGGGGATGATCAGCATCTTGTTCACCAGTCTGTATGTATAAGCAGGGTTGTCCCTTCCCAGGTGCAGAATCTGTCACTTGCTCTTGTTAAACTTCATGTTGTTGGAGATTGCCCAGCTCTCTAACTTGTCCAGATCTCTCTGCAAGGCCTCACAACCATCTATGGAGTCAACAGCTCCACCCAATTTAGTATTTTCTGCAAACTTTCTGAAAACAAACAAATACACAAACAAATAAACAAACAAAAAAATTAAAATCTTTCATCCAAATTGTTTATGAAAACATTGAAGAGGACTGTTCCTAATACGGAGCTCTGGGGAACCCCACTAGTGACAGGTCACCATTCTGATGTAACCCTATTTACAAGAACCCTTGGGGCCTGACCCTTCAGCCAATTTTTCAACCATCTTATTATGCTTTTATCTAACTGTATTCTGGTCATTTTGTCCAGAAGGATACTGTAAGAAAGAGTATCAAAAGCTTTCCTGAAATCCAGAAAAATTACACCAGCTGGTTTCTTTTTGTCAACTAGATGGGTGGTCTTGCTGTAAAAGGAAATTAAATTTGTTAGACATGATCTCTTTGCGAACCCATGTTGGCACTGACCAATGATTACAATGTCTTTCAAGTTGTTTTTTTTTTTTTTTTTCAATAACTCCCAGAATAATTTCCATAATTTCACCAGGTACTGAAGTGAGACTGACAGGTCTGTAATTACTAGGATGTTCTTTCTTGTCCTTCTTGAAAATTAGGACCACACTTGCCAGCTTCCAGACAACTGGGACCTCTTCAGATACCCAAGACCATTGAAAAATAATTGAGAGGTCCCACGACAACATCAGCCAGCTCTCTGAGCACCCATGGATGAATTCCATCAGTCCCCATGGACTTATATGAATCCAGGTGGAGTAGCAAATCCTGCACATATTCAAGGGTGACTGGAAGATGACCCACTATCACAGTCCTCCGACTCAAGGCAGCTGGAGTCCCAGACCCCATCACTGGTGTTGAAGACAGAGGTAAAAAAAAAATGCAGTAAACATCTCTGCTTTGTTTATGTCCCTATTTGTTAGGTGACCATCCTCATCAAGTATCAGATCAATGTTTGCTTTGGTCCTCCATTTCCCATTAACATACTTTTAAAAGCCTCTTTTATTGTCCCCCACATTAATGGCTAGCTTCAACTCTAATTGAGCTTTGGCTATCCGGATTCTCTTTTTACAAAGGTGAGCAGCATCCCAGTAGTCCTCACATGTTGCCTGACCTTGCTTCCCATGACTATCCACTTTTTTTTTTTTTTTTTTCCTAAGCTCTTGAAGGTCTCTACTCAGTCAATCCCTCCTTCTCCTCCTCCTGCTTGACTTCTGACATTCTGGAATTGCCTGTTCTTTGCTCTTAGGAGGCTGTGCTTAAAAAACGACCAGCACTGATGTCTTCAAAATGCAGTTTCCCAATGTCTTCACAAGCAGTTTCCCAGGGGACCTCACTAACTAGTTACCTGAGCAGTCTAAAGTCTCTGAAGTCTACTTCCCCTGAATCCAGGGCTGAAGTTTAGGTAACAGTTTTCTCCTAGCACCAAAGATTTTGAATTCATCTACCTCATGGTTACTTTGGCCAAGGCAGTCACCTATGGCTACTTCATCCACAAGACCCTTCTTGTTTACAAGAGATGGGTCTAGGAGGGCACCTTTCTTAGTCAGCTCTTTTAGTATCTATAAAGAATTTATCATCAAGGATCTTCAGAAATCTCTTGGACTTGTTTGTCTCAGCTGTATGATATCCCTGGTCGATATCTAGCAAGTTGAAGTTCCCCATAAGGACAAGGGCGGCTGATCTAGAAGTATCTCTCCATTCTAGTGCATTGGTCTGAAAGTAAGAAAAATAGAGTAATGTTGCTGATCTTGGACTGAAAGTTTGTGGACAAATGCTTTAGTTACAGACTTGTCATGCAAGTAGTGACAAGCATCATTGTCTTACTTTTCATAAGATTTGGAAAATAATAATAATAGTAAAAAAAAAGATGCAAACAACTATAATAAAAAATAAAAGAAACCTAAACTCTTTCTCAAGGATAGGTTAATCAATGAACTAAGTGAAGAAGAAAATAAAGCTGAAGGATTTATTTACTTATCTATCTATTTATTTATTTATTTATTTGTCACACAGATGGTATAATAGATGGTAGTTTGCATTTTTCCTTTTTATTTTATTATTATTTTTAATGTAGCCATAGGCATACTTTTATTAGTTTTGGAAGACAGATGGAAAAAAGTCACATTTTACTAAACTTTTGAAGTTGTATACACAGTGTATTTTTCACATAGGTTGTGCTACTTTAGCACGTACAAAACTGAATTGTAATAAACTGTAATTATTTATTTTATAATTATATAGTAGCAAATGAAATTCAATTAAACTATTCCCAGTTTATTGTCAATTTTAGCAAAACCAAAAACCTCTCTGTGTTGCTTGCTATACTGTTATTTAGGAAAATCTCTAAATTTTGGAAAGCCTTCTTATGGTAAAAAGTTAAAAAATAATTTATCAAAGCTGTATATCAGAATTACAAAAATAATTTTATAGACAAAAAAATGTTTTGTCAAATCAACATTATTATTATTTTTATCATCACTAATAATATATTATTTATTGTTGGCTCACAGGTACAGATGTTTCCCTTTCCTCAAAAGTTAGAAGCAAGTGAATATTCAAGGTTGGACTAAAATTATCAAGATGTTTGAAGTGTAAAATTGTCCTGCCGAGCTGCCTGGAAAATAATTAATATACATGTAGAACCACATTAATATTTCCAAAATAGAAAATAAAATATTTTGTTCATACGGAGTACTATAACTATTTTGTTTTGTGTTGGGATTTCACCCAAGTATAAAATACTTGTAAACACAACTAAAGGATGTCCTTATGTATGATTGTGAAAAAAATAGCACATGCAGAAAAACAGTAATATCTTTCTCCAAAGTCAGAATATCATTCCATTTCATGGAAAAGGAAGATATAAAATGGATTGCAAATCTGAATCTCAGTGTTTAATATTATTTCTTCAGTTATTACATGAAAAAAGAAAAGGATATCTTATTTGATACCAAAGAATATAGTTATCAAAAACCTATGTTGTGATATAGGTATTTTATACTAATGGTTAGTTTATGGTCCTGTTCGACACAGAATATTAGAAACACCAGAGAGTACTAGAAACATCACAGAGAGTAGAAGCACTCTACAGATCTTGAATTCTTTCTATTTTATTAATCTCTGTAATGACTTCAGAGACAAATAGAGTAGAGCCCCACAGTACTCTGTGGTTTTGAAAAGAGTGAATCGAGACAATTAAATGCATTTTTTTTTCTGTTTTCTAAGTTATACATATTTTGAACCCTTTAAAAAGAAGAAAAATATGTAAAACGTCCTTGCTTTTAACAGTAGGAAAACTAATTTCAGTGAAGTCACTTCTATTAATTTTTGTGGGTATGGACCAAGTTGTAAAGAAATGTTTTTATTATTATTGTTATTTTTATGATATACCCTACTTAATATACTTAATCTGTTGCCAGTAGTAAATCACTCTCCAATAACTGTTCTAAATTTCAGTAATTTAGTGATAAAATATGTTTTCAGTACTGCTATTTAAAATTAACTTGCTTATTACAGGATTGATTATTATAAACCTAGTCATAGACTATTATATTTCATAAACAAAGCTAGGAAAGACAAGTACAATTTCTATGACAGTGAAATTCTAGTGGCGTATTCATTTCTACCTCTACTTAGTGGAATTACACATTCAACCTAGTAGATACAAAAGGAGGAGATATTTTAATTTTAATTTATTCTCAGAAAGAGTACTCAGGCATTGGAATGGGTTGACCGATGGAGTCACTGTCTCTGGAGGTGTTTAAGGAAAGGTTGGATGTGGTGCTTAGGGACATGGCTTAGTGGGTGACATTAGTAGTAGGGTGATGGTTGAATCAGATGATCTTTGAGGTTTTTTCCAACCTTAATGATTATATGATTCTAATTTGCCTTCTTAATCTTCTCTGATAATATCAACATGTTATGTGATTAAACAAAGAATGAGTTATACCATGCTTAAAACACCACCCATGAAGCTAGACTTTATATGTTTTTCTTCTCCCCATGCAATTCTTTATTCTCTAACAAAACCACCGCAATTAACTTTAATGTTAAATGTGGCTGCGATCACAAACGGCTGACATCACTGTTAATATTCCTGCTATGTTGGGGAGATACACAGTCCATAAAACTTCTTTACAATTTCTTGAAGAGAACATCTAGATGTCCATTTGTTTCCATTGAGCTGGGCTTCAAACTAGTTAACAAGAAAGTATCTGTATTATCTTCTTAATGTAATAATATTTTTCAGTACATATATAGCACTTCATTGTCATTATTGGCAGATAAGTAGAAAACAGAGTGGAGAAAATATGAGAAGTTTACAAGAGGATTTATAGCCAGGAAAGTTTTTATTTTATTCTATTGTTTGGAATAACCTGCCATCCTTTGGCTGATCCTTTGGCGACCTGGGAATTGGACTCGGTAATCCTTGTGGGTCCCTTCCAACTCAGTTATTCTATGATTCAATGCTGAAACTGAAGCTGTTTTTTTTTTTTTCCCTCTCAGCCATGGCAAACTCATACACAAGCACAAGAACTTGCTCTATGAAAGCTCTGTTAAAATATGAAATCCATCTCTGTTAAAAAGGTTTTGAAAAGACTTATGAACTTTTGTATGTTTGTTTGTTTGTTTCAAAATAGGGCTTAAACATGGATGTATTTTAAACATATGTATGTTGTATACTTCAGATAAGGATGGACTGCACATTTTATTGATTAATAAATGTCTTGGATATAGAATTTTTAACATCTTACACTTTACATAACTACTTCCATATTCATGTTTCCATATTTAAATACAAACTTGGATTTAATATTTACTAAGGGCAAAAAAGAAAAAAAAAAAAAGAAAAAATAAAAGGAAATAAAATAGTAAATAAGACAGGAATATAGGTTCACTTGAGGAGTGCATCTGCAAGTAAAAGTGCTGCACAGTGAGCCATAATGCAGCTTTTTTATGGAATATGATGCATTGGAATGGGAAACATTTATTTCAAAAGATATCTTTCAGAGTAACTCAAAAATCTACAAAGAAATCGATAATGAAAGGATGGAACAAGTACTTAGTGCCACTAAAAAAGAAATTAAGAAGTATATTTTCCTCTAACACCTAAAGTAGGAGTTTAAGTGCCAGATGCTGCACCTGGGCCAGGGCAATCCCAAACATGAGAACAGACTGGGAGAAGAACTTGCTGAGAGCAGCCCTGCAGAGAATAACTTGGGTGTTCTGGTGGACAAAAAGCTTGACATAAGCCAGCATTGAACATGCAGCCCAGAAGGCCAACTATATTCTGGGCTGCATCAACAGAGTGGTGGCCAGCAAGTCAATGGAGGGGATTGTCCTCTCTTTTCTGCCCTTGTGAGGCTCCACTTAGAGTCCTGCATCCAAGTCTTGGCTTCCAACACAAGAAGGAAGTGGAACTGTTAAAACGGTTCCAGAGGAAGGCCATGAAGATGATCAGAGAGCTGGAGTACCTCTCTGAAGAGAGAAATATGAAGAAAGGCTGAGAAATCTGGGGACGTTCAGCCTAAAGAAGAGAAAGTTCTGGAGTGACCTTATTGAAACTTTTCAATACTTAAAGGGGGCTTAATAAAAAAAGATAGAGAGTGATAGAGAGTGACTTTTTCTTGGACAGATAATAATAGGACAAAGTAGAAAACTTTTAAACTAAACTTAAAAAAAAAAAAAAAAAAAAAAAAAAAGCAAGATTTAGATTAAATGTTAAGAGGAAGTTCTGAGGAAGTTCTTCGTTCAGAGGATGGTGAGCCACTGGAACAGGTTGCCCAGAGTTGTGTATACTCCATCCCTGGAGGTGTTCAAGGCAGTTAGATGAGACCCTGGCCAACCTGATCTTGTGGGTGGCATTCCAGCCCATGACAGGGGGCATTTAAGTAGGTGATCTTTAATGTCCCTTCCAACCTGAGCCATTCTGTGATTCTATGATTATTTGAAGTTTAGCAGGTCAAGCAAAGGTTAATGTCTAAGTTCTTCACATTATATTGTGGAAAAGGAAAGAAAGAAAGAAAGAAAGAAAGAAAGAAAGAAAGAAAGAAAGAAAGAAAGAAAGAAAGAAAGAAAGAAAGAAAGAAAGAAAGAAAGAAAGAAAGAAAGAAAGAAAGAAAGAAAGAGAGAAAGAAAGGAAGGAAGGAAGGAAGGAAGGAAGGAAGGAAGGAAGGAAGGAAGGAAGGAAGGAAGGAAGGAAGGAAGGAAGGAAGGAAGGAAGGAAGGAAGGAAGGAAGGAAGGAAGGAAGGAAGGAAGGAAGGGAAAAGAGAAAGAAGGAAGGGAAGGAAGGCTGTGAATCCCTAACCCGAGCCAGGTTAATAGATTAAGAACTGGAAGGTGGTATAAGAGAGAAAAAGCTCTAATTTTGTGATTTGCTTTAATTTGAATCAGACTTAAATTTGTTGTCACAACAGATTAATAGTGGCTGCACAATCAAATGTAATGAATTCAGGGTGTTTTAAATCCAAAGGCTAAACCTGGATTTATTGTTGGCATGGGCTTAATTCATCTCTCAGGCCTGGGCAGATTTTTTTTTTTTCTTTTTTTCTTTTCACTTTTTTTCCTTCCCAGAGAAATCAGTGATTTAAAGCAAACTAATGAGAAATAAATATAATTGAAGCATGCCTCAACTTAACTTGAGGATTTGTGTTTGTGTGGCTATTTTGGCATAATGCCATAAGCAGCTGTGCTGTATTCCACTTTATTTATTTATTTATTTATTTATTTTCTGAATAAGCAAAGAGAAAAACTGTTCTCCACTATAACACTGATTTGGACCTAATCTGGAATAGCCTTTTTATTAATATTATACTAAAGCTCAGGAAATGATGCCATAGGCCACATATTAGTGCCAAAATACATATGAAGTCAGTTGATTCTATTTATTAAGACCATACAAGGTCCTTGACCCCCTTACAGTGCACAAACATTAGGCCAGCTGGCTTACAGACATTCTTTTATACTAAATCTGCACACTCATATCTTCTAGCAACTTTTCATGTCATCACGGCTCAAAGAGTACCAGAACTGTGCCAGTAGTTTATATGATTATATTTAGACTACATGACTGGCCAATAGAAGTACATACTGTGTCATTTTCATGCATTCATTAGTGGTGGCTGATAACAACCATACTGCTTCTTTCAGGTAGATAAATCATATTAAACTGAGAACCTGGAAATGATCAAATTAGTAGTTAGATCTGAACACCCATCTCACTCTACAGAACAGAAATATTTAGTTTGGCAGGAATTTATCACTGCAAAACATCATCTGAGTGTGAAAGCATTTAAGAATGCACTTTCAAAGGGTTGAATAGGCACAAATCCCTTTCTGAGGTGTAAGTATAGGTTAGAGGTGTTACTGATTTCCAAAGAGATTAACTGAATCTATAATGGAATGGTGCAAAGTGACTTTGTTTAGTAGACAGAATCCACATTTCCTGAGCCCATCAAGTTCTGCAAACTGAAAACAAATGCAATCTGTTTATTTTATGAATAGGCTGATTGTTCATAAGCTCCAGATCTCAAGAGAGACCTAATTCAAAACATTCTGTCACCATTCACATTCCTTCACTAATTCACCAAGCCAACATGAGAAGGCATCACGTTCCATATTGGAGTTGGGTATGTACTCCATCATTATTGTTATGATTTTTTTTCTTGCATTGGGCACATTTTTGGTAATTGGGCACTTCAGAGGTGGGTGGGAGAAGACAATGCCCTGTACCAGTATGGCTAGTCCCAAAAGTCTTTGAAACAGATTAAAGCTGCCCATTGCATGTCAGACCTTTAATCCATCAGAGGAGTTTATGGTACCCCTACTTAAACCTGTATAAGAAAGAGCAGCATCTGCAAAGGGCAGGAGGCAGATGGAGACATCACCTTGGAAGGAAACACTCTCTTATGCAGGAGATACCTCCAAGGCCATGGGTGACTCACACCAGAGCAAGGATGTCCCCGAGGGACTGCAACCTGTGCAGTACCCATGATAAGGGCAGGAATTCCTTCCAAGTGAGGGAAATTTAGAAGACCCATGCCAGGAAAGTATTAAAAAACAGTGAAGGAAAATAAATAATAAGCAAGGAGCAAAAGAAATAAACTATTACATGCAGACCACAAATTCTTGGCCACTTGTCACTTCACCAAAGGGATAGGGAGGGACTGAATATAATACATGGCAAAATGAATGGAAGTTGTGACTACAAAGGAGAGGAAGAGTCTAGTTTGACTGAAGTAGTACCTTGGTGAGGAGTAGGAGGTGTTTCCCTAAGTGTTTCTTTAGGTAGAGAAAGTTGGAATAAAGGAGGATTTTGGCTAGGTTGATGAGAACTGGGTTAAGGACCGATTAAGCAAGCTGGACATCCTTAAGTCCATGGGTCCTGATGGGATGAACACACAGGTGCTGAGGGAGCTGGAGGAATTTATTGCTAGGCCACTCTCCATCGTCTTTGGTAAGTCATGGGTATCAGGAGAGGTGCCTGAGGACTGGAGGAAAACAAATGATACTGCAGTCTTCAAAACAGCAAGAAGGAGGACCCGGGTAAATATAGACTGGTCAGCCTCACTTCCACCCCTGGTAAGGTGATGAACCAGTTTATTCTAGGCATTGTCTCTGGTCATATCAAGGATAAGAGGGTCATTAGGGGCAGTCAACATGGCTTCACCAAGGGAAAGTCATTCTTGACCAACCTGATAGCCTTTTATGAGGACATAACCAGGTGCATAGATGATGGTAAGGCAGTGGATATGGTGTATCTTGATTTCAGTAAAGCCTTTCACACTGTCTCTCACAGCATTCTCACAGCTAAACTGAGAAAGTGTGGTCTGGATGATTGGATAGAGATGTGGACTGTAAACTGGCTGAAGGGAAGAAGCCAGAGGGTTGTGGTCAATGGGATGGAGTCAAATTGGAGTCCTGTATCTAGTGGAGTCCCTCAAGGGTCAGTACTAGGACCAGTGTTGTTCAATATATTAATCGATGACTTGAATGAAGGAATGGAGTGCGCTGTCAGCAAGTTTGTTGGTAACACTAAACTGGGAGGAGTGGCTGACACACTGGAAGGCTGTGCTGCAATCCAGTACTAACACGATAGGTTGAAGAATTGGTCAGGGGGAAATTTAATGAAATATAACAAGGACTAGTGTAGAGTCCTGCGTCTGGGCAAGGACAACTCCAGACACCAGTATAAGTTGGGGACTGCCCTGCTGGAGAGCAGTGAAGGGGAGAAGGACCTGAGGGTCTTGGTGAACAACAGGGTGACCATGAGCCAGCACTGTGCCCTTGTGGCCAAGAAGGCCAATGGCATCTAGGGGTGTATTAGAAGGTATGTGGTTAATAGGTCGAGAGTGGTTCTCCTCCCTCTTTACTCTGCCCTGGTGAGACCACATCCGGAATACTGAATCCAGTTCTGGGACCCTCAGTTCAGGAAGGATGGGGAACTGCTTGAGAGAGTCCAGTGCAGAGCCATGAGGATGCTTAAGGGAGTGGAACATCTCCCTTATGAGGAAAGGGAGCTGTGTCTCTTTAGCATGAAGAAAAGCAGAGGGGTGACCTTATTAGCGTTTATAGATATGTTATACAAAGAGTGAGTGTCAGGGGGACAAGGCCAGGCTCTTCTCAGTGACATCTAATGATAGGACAAGAGGAAATGGGTACAAGCTGGAACACGGAATGTTCCACTTAAATATAAGACAAAATTTTTTATGGTGAGGGTGACAGAATACTGGAACAGGCTGCCCAGTGAGGTTGTGGAGTCTCCTTCTCTGGAGACATTCAATTAATTTTGTTTTTTGCACATTCTATTATTTGAGGATGCCTAATGGAATTCACAACCTCCATTTACATCCTTTTCATATCTTTGCTCTTGCTGCCTGCTGTAATCTTGCCTTGCAAAGTAAATGTTAAAACAAGGGCCATCAAAGGGATTTTCAAATCCCGTGTCAAAAAAAAAGAGTTGTTAATCTAACAATGTTGTTAATCTAACAATGCTTGTTAGATTAAATTTAAATGTGAGTTTTTAGTAGTTTATATTAGGCAGCAGAGGTTTACAACATCAAGTTTTTCATTAAGGTTCTTTAAGGTTGTCTTGTTTTAGGGTTTGTGTGTGTGTGTTTAATATTAAAATCGGTTTGTGCTACTAGGAAGTTTTACTCTTGCACAGTTTAAATACTTTTCCCTCATCTTTGGTAATGCTGTTCCACACAAGGCAACAAAAGAAAGAAAGAAAGAAAGAAAGAAAGAAAGAAAGAAAGAAAGAAAGAAAGAAAGAAAGAAAGAAAGAAAGAAAGAAAGAAAGAAAGAAAGAAAGAAAGAAAGAAAGAAAGAAAGAAAGAAAGAACGACAAAACACAGCTCAGGCTTACAATGATATAGGATTTAAATTATTCTCTTTATGTTAGTGAAAATATATAAAATTCTGTTGATTCATTTCTCATTTGCAACAATATAAAAGGAAGAGAACTAGAGAACTGAGCCTGTGATTAACAGTGTCTTAGCTCTGACCAACACTTCGTGTTCCTGAGCTACTCCCATCAGTTCTCTTAAAGTGGAATGTTAAAAATCAGTTTCTGAAATGTCAAAACAAAAAAAGTCTGGCCAAGTAAATACTAGGAAACAGTACCAACTTTCAGTACTACCCTGGAAAATCATATTTGAGCTCACAATGATTATTTTTCCTTACATTTCTAAATATCAGAAACTCTAATCTCAGTGAACATATTACTGCTTGAATTAAGTTTTAAGTAAGTTTGTTCCAACCAGACTGACTGTAATTCTCTATTGGTGTTTCAGCCTTAAACAGGCTTCTCCAAAAACAGAAGCAAAATAAACTGTCTCCTATCAAGAGACCTTGGTAAGCTTTAGGAAAAACAGACATAAGCAACACTGCAGGTAGGTCTGAGAAGCAGTGTAATCTATTATTTTTAAGACATAGAATTTTCCATTTGTTAAAAATGAATTGTTATTTCAATGAATCATATAAAATGTGTTGTATATTACAAAATTAGATTTATACTTGAAATTCTAATTAATAATTATGTAGTAATAACCAGCATCTACTACTTCAACTATAAGATATAGGAAAATATATATATATATATATATAAAGAAATAATTTTCTCTATAAAGAAAAAAAAGAAAAAGAAAAAAAAAATGAATTGCATCATAGGTAAGTGTGAGGAGTAATTCACATGAAAGTGTAAGCAGAAAGTGTTAAGACCTTAAAACTGCATATGCGGTGGTGAAGTAAGGCTCTCATGCATTTTTCAGCTCTCATGTATAATTGTATGTTCAACTTCATTCTGACATTACACTGCAATGCAGTCTCCACCTTTGTTTCTTAGTGTAGACAAACAATGAATAGTTGTAATACCAGGATATCAGGTAGTACACATATAGATCACCTTTTTTAAATGTCTTTACTTTTGAACTTTTTGATGAATTTCATACTTTTGACAATAAAGGGACAGTTTATATTGTGGGACTGTTCTTTAATTATGTAAATTTAATTCAGCATAAGGCATGGAATTTTCCTGACAGCTGTGAAAAAAATAACCAACTTCCAGAATACTTCACAGCTCAGCATCTATATTTTTTTCTGGAATTCTCTGCTGCTTCTAGAAAAAAAAAAAATATCCTCCTGATAGTGGTGTATTGGGCTTACATGGCAAGGTTTTGGTAGCAGGAAGCTGCAAGGGTTGCCTCTGTGAGCAGAGCCCAACAGCTGCCCAGTGTCAAATCAGAGACATCTCCAGCTGGCTCTAAAAGGGACCTGCTGCTGGCCAGAGACATGCCAGTGAGCAATGTTAATTGTTTCTCTGGGACAGCAAATTTAAGAAAGAGAAGAAAATGCGTGACAGCTGCTGAGAGGGAGGAATGAGAAAATGAGAGAGAAAAAAACCTTGCAGACACCCAAGTGAGCGAAGAAGGTGAAGGAAGAGGGGCTCCAGGTGCCAGAGCTTCTTTGTGGCCTGTGGAGAGGCTGATGGTGGAGCTGGCTGTCCCCCTGCAGTCCATGGTATACCATGGACCATAGACCATATACCTGCAGAGCATGGCATACCATGCTGTAGCCCATGGATGAGCCCATGGTGGAATAGGTGGATCTGTCCTGAAGGAGGCTGTGGCCCATACAGAAGCACCAAGTTCTCCTGGCCAGAACTCCAGCACATGGAGAGCACACCACAGTAGAGCAGAAAGTCTGGTGAAAGCTGCTGCCCTTGGGGAAGGGTCCATGCTGGAGAAGTCTGATCCTGCATGTTCCATCCTCCATGTTCCAATATGGCATGGACCCATATTGGAACAGTTCTTGAAGAACTGCAGCTTGTGGGAAGTGATCCCATGCTGGACCAAGCGAAGAAAGTGACAATTAAGGAGCAGCAGAGATAAAGCAATATGGACTGATCACAACCCCATTCCCTGTTCACCTGTGCTACTTTAGGAGGAGGAGTTAGAAGATGGTGGTGGTGTGCTTTTAGTTTTTCGTTGCTCTAGTCTCTTAGTAAGAGCAATAAATTACATTCATCTGTTGAATCTGTTTTGCAGGTGATGACAATTGCTGAATTATCTTCCCATCCCTATATCAACCCATGAGCCTTTTTTTACATCTTATTTTCTCCCCTTGCTCTGTTTTGGGAGAGGGAGTGATAGAGTGGTGTAATGGAGTATAGCTTTCCATCAATGGGAAACTACCACAAATGGAAATGTTATTCTGTCCTTAATTGCAAGTGCTAACAAAAAGGAAGTATAATACTCTGCCCTGTGCCTCCCACACAATCTAAGGTAAGTACATTTTCATAAAAGAAACAAATAGAAATTAATTTCTTAAAATATTCTTTTTAACAATTTACCAGGAAGGCCTTGAAGATATGAAATTTCATTTCAGAAACAGAAAGAAGCAGTGCAGTAGAAAAAGGAAAACCAAATAAAATTTAATAAAAATACCTTCAATGAAGAATAAAGCACCTTTGGCTATTTTGCCCTCCTTATAATAAATGTCACACACAGAATCACACAGAATTTCTAGGTTGGAAGTGACCTCAAGATCATCGAGTCCAACCTCTGATGTAACACTAACAGTCCCCACTAAACCATATCCCTAAGCTCTACATCTAAATGTCTTTTAAAGACTTCCAGGGATGGTGACTCCACCACTTCCCTGGGCAGCCTGTTCCAATGTCTAACAACCCTTTCAGTAAAGAAGTTCTTCCTAACATCCAACCTAAAACTCCCCTGGTGCAACTTAAGCCCATTCCCCCTTGTCCTGTCACCAGGCACATGGGAGAACAGACCAACCCCCACCTCGCTACAGCCTCCTTTGAGGTACCTGTAGAGAGCGATAAGGTCGCCCCTGAGCCTCCTTTTCTCCAGGCTGAACAAGCCCAGCTTCCTCAGCCGCTCCTCGTAGGACTTGTTCTCCAGGCCCCTCACCAGCTTCGTCGCCCTTCTCTGGACAAGTCATCGGTATTGAATGATGTCTTAGGTGTCTTCTTAGCTGGTGTTGAAGTTAACTCTCCCCATTTGCCTCTTTATGTCTGTTATAGCTTTTTATGTTTGTTTGTTTGTTTTTTCCTGGGGAATTACATGTGGGAGTAAAGGCTTCTCGAATAATCTTCATTTCTTTAAATGGAAAACATGAAGAATTGGTTCTTATTTCTGTTCAGCTATATAAATATTTCAGATTTACTTTCTATTGCATTAATTAATTATTTGATTTGCAGTTGCTGTTGGTATTAAGATCTATATAAAATCTGTAAAGTGGTGAACATTACTTCCAATATGCTCTGCTGTGTGGGGTTGAAAACTCTGAATTTAGCATTTACTTTATAATTTATTTAGTCTGAGTTAAAAATAAGTCCATGCAGTATAGCAGAGATGCAGCATAGCATTCATATTAGAATGTTAAGAATCTGAGGAATTTCTTCCAACATTGAAAGGCCTCATAAAAATAAGAAAAATGTTACTGACTTTGAGTGTCTTCATATATGGAGGTCAAGTATTCAAGTCTGTTAGGGCTTTTTTTCAAGCATGTTTCCTGCTTCAGGGCAAGAGAAACTCCAAACAAAACATCATGTGATGTAAATCCTATAGTGTAGCTATGGTATGCTGTGCTATGTTTTTTTTTTTTTTTTTTTTTAACTGATAGGTGAAGTGGGTAATAACATCTATTAGTGACCATCAAAGTTAAATAAATGAACATCTGCAGAACTGAAGTATGTACTGGAAAAAATATGACACAAAACCACTTTAGCAGGATGTTCCTGTAATGTTCTTTTATGTTGTGAGACCCACCTCATTATAGACATTTCCTGTATAGTTGATGTGGAGACTTAAATTTCTCCAAGAAGTAGACTCATTCTTTTCACCTAAGATTACGCTGCTTACTTTCAGGTATTTGAAGTGTAACAAGAGGATTTAAGTCCAAGTCAATGAAATTCGTTTTCTTCTGTCTTTTAATGCTGTCTAGAATTTTTGAGTATACAATACAAAAGCAGTCTTTTTTTTGTCTAAACCATTAGTCTTTTCTGGAGTACTTTCTTGGTTCTTCATTAAGCTATCAGGTTAAGCCAATTATAAGCAACCTTAATCTACTGCAAGTAATTTTAATTGGGTGAAACTATGATTTTTTTTTTATTTTTTTTTTTATGGCTTCTGACTAACTAAATAAGAGAGTAGTATTTGTGGTTTTGTTGTTGTTGTTTTGCTGGTGGTGGTCATATTGTTTTTTTAATTTTAATTTTGCCATCCATGCCTATATTTTAAAGTGTACACTAAGCCTTGCTTGGTGTGTTGCCTTGCAATTTCACTACTAACTCTGAGTAATGCATAAGTGTTTGTATACAACTTACAAACATAATAGGTTGTATTATGTTAACAGATGCATTGTAAATCTTCCAGTTCAAGAACTATTTAACTACCATAACACTAGGCTGGTAGAATGCATATGTAGTCAGATTGAGTAATAGTCTTCTACATACAAAGAAAATTTTTCACTTTGGGAGTAACTAACACTGGTGAACTTCAAACATCTCATACATATTAATAACTAAAACATCACACATACAGCAAAAAAAAATCTACATCAACATTTTTTTTGTGTTGCAACCCACACACATATACACACAATATAATACATTAGCACCTCAGTACTACTAATCTGTAAATCGCAGCTGGACCCAATTATTTTAGCTTGGATTCTTTAGTGGTTTATCTCATGTCTGGTTAGAATGATCTTGTTTACTGAATCATTTCAGTGCATGACAGTCTCACTCATGACTAATCCTAAAAATTTGTCACCTAAGGTCTAAATATTGTAACTGATCCCTAGTGAAATAGAGTTCATATATTACTTTCATTACTAGAGGGTTAATCATAGCTTTTATAGGGACTGTTAGGACAGCTGCAGGGAAAGGTGACTCCATCCCAGACAGACACAACACAAGGTGTCATAGCTTTGGAGAGAATGATGTACCATGGGTTGACATGGTAGAGCCCTTTTTCAAACAAGGCATTGGAAACTGACTTTTTAATCACAGTTATCACAATATAATATCAAAATAATAAGAATCATCACAACTAGAGTTGAAGGGAGGTTTGTTGTTGTAATAAATGTATTACGAAGCAGCATGATTATGCAGTTTATTCTGATCTAGTTATTAACCGAAAAAAATTTCCTGAGCTTATTTCCTAGATAGCCAGGAAAATAATTTTATTTATTCATTTATTTTTTAAATTGGTATTAAGGTCATATCTGTATAATGCACACACACAAAAAAAATACATATTTATATTTAAAATCTATTTTTTTAATCTGAATAGTACTAATGTAAAAATCTAATAGTACTTAAGCTGATGGAAGTAATTGGACTTCACAGGGAGCACAAGGGTATCAAAAGGATTTGAACTTTGTAAGACCTGCTTTGTTGACAAAGGTGATATTAAAAATATGTGTGATGATGCATAACTGTGTGCAGAGGGACAGATTTAAGTAGATTGTAAATTGATCTCATAAAGCATTAAGCAAACCAGGAGCAATTAATGAGAAATGTAGAAAAGGAATCTTTACTGTCTCATTGTTTTTCAAGAAGAAGGAACATTTGATGAATTACAGGGGAAAAAAAAAATCTCTAATTTTGAGATAATAAGCTAGTTCCCATGCCCAGTAAATTATAGGCAAGGGTGATTATATCAGTGATTAGAAATCATATTAGTGACATCAGCAACAAAAGCTATAAAAAAGTCCTATTATTCCACATTGTGCAAATAACTAAGGAATACATACAAACAGCAGGATTTTACAAATGTTTTTTTTGGATTTTATAAAAAGCATTTTAAACACTACACTGTTTATCTATAAATGTTTTTTGGAAAAAAAAAAAAAAAAAAACATAGAAAAGTGTTTTATGACAAAATAAAATAATAAAATAATCCAATAGCACTAAAGTCAGCATCAATATTTTTTGATGTATTTTCTTGTTTACACTAATTTTGTTTCTCAGACTTTATTTCTGCAAAGGCTAAAAAAAAATGTATCCATTAGAATTAATCATAGTAGGAGCATTCACAGATTACTGGGCAGATTCGTACTCATTATTTGAAGTAAAAGCCATGATTAAAACACAGAGTTATTGAAGAAAATAAAACACACAGTTGTCATGCAAATAACATTTAATCCCACTTCATTCTTATGGTGCTGTATCTGCAACAGATTGGTGAAGGAAGCATTGACTGATGACATAGTCAGTTTACAGCTATGAATATCTTAAATTCACTAAATCTCCTTCATTTGCATTATGTAACAGTGACTTTGGTCCTCAGAGTATAAGCATCCCACTTCATAAATATTTGTCTGAGGTTGTCTGCTTTTCTCTTGTAACACAAGCTTAAAACATGTAAGAGAAAACCTCAGCTTGGGCTTCTTCATTTCTCTGTCCCAAGAAGCAAGAATTCTAGATAAAATTTCACAGATATCCACAAAGAAGATTTCTTAAAGATCCTTGAAAAATAGACTAAATTTGTTATTATGAGATGACAAAGCATTTAGTCAAAAACTGAAAGTTCAGCAAATCTGTTTGCAAGCGATTTCAGCTGTGCTAAAAAGCTGTCAGCTTCTTACGCTCTAGACTATACTGTTTGCAAAATTCACCTGGGAGAGCAGTGAATTTACAATACCGAAGTACTCTATGAATTCTCTGGTTTGTGTTTTGTTTTTGTTTTTTTCTTCCCTGCTTTTGTTCTTACACCATCAGTTGACAGCTATGTGCACTTCAGAGGATTTTTCAGATGAAATATTTCTGTGTTCTCTAGGTGAGAATGAGGGCTGGACTGATGCTTTGCCGAGAAGAAAAAAAAACGAGACATAGAACAATCACTGTTTACCATTAGGCTGAAAAAAATCAAACCCAGTATTTATATCAGTGAAAATGTTGGGATGTAAGAGAAGAGAGGAAAAATCAATGATAATTTTATAGTCCCAAATTTTATAGTGGCAAATTTTAAATTATTTAAAGAACTGTCGTTTAATAAAGACCTCCTTGCAAGGACTTTTCTTTTAGTTTTCTTTGACCAGATAGATTTTTTCCGTTAATAGTTGTCTAAAAACTTCTTTCAACAAACTCATCCAAGCACTCTGGAGTACTGAAGTGAGCATTCTGAATGTGTGAAAGAATTCTTTCAGAACTTTGATGCAATTCATGATGTTTTTCGAAGCTAGAATGCATAGCATTATAATATTATTCAAGGCAAAGTGATATCAGTTACCTAGTCTATGTGAAGTCATGGGGTATTATGTGAGCAGAGCATAAAACACGAAGCAGAAAAAATTCAAATTAATCAGAAACACGATTAAAAACAAAGATGAAATAAAAATAATAAAAGGAATAGATCTAAACAGCCAAAGTATATTAAAAAAAAAAAAAAATAAAAGTGACCAAAGCTAATAGTAATACAAAGTATTTCTGTAAGAAAAATGTTATGTAATGAGAAATGTTATTTGTGATACATATTCTAGAATTTTGAACACTCTACTAAGAAAATGAAGAACCCCTCTAGAGAAACAAAGACATACACACATGTACATCTAAATAAACCTCTATATTATTGCTGTTACACCAGTACGTGCCACCCCCGACTCCTCCACAAGCAGCCCCTGGGGAGTGCAAGCGACCAGGAGTGTAGCAAACAGTGTGGCAACTAAGCCAAGGAAAGAGTGATGATGCGGGAGGACATGCACGGAGGGTACACCATGAGGGAGAGCCATTATCTACTACTGACCTACTGACTAGGACTATTATCTGCTACTGCTGTTTCATGTGGGCACCAACAATGCATCCTGAGGTTTTAGGAGTGTCAGGACAAATTACAGAGTCCTTGAACAACAGTAGAAGACTTGGGAGTGCAGGTAGTTTTTTCATCAGTCTTGCCAGTCAAAGGGAAGGGGACGGGACAGAAAGAAAAGGACCTATTGAATCTGTCAAATCAACAGACATGCAGGACCTGCAGACATGCCACAGCTACAGGTTCAGCTACTTAGACCATGGGACTTGTTTGAGAAACCTGTTCTGCTGGGAGTTGATGGGATCCACCTGTCAGAGAATGGGAGGAATATCTTTGGTTGTAGGCTTGCCAAGCTGCTGAAGAGGGCTTAAATTAGAGTTGCTGGGGAAGGGAACCTCAATCCAACCTGCTCCTCTTAGCTTGATGTCAGTGCCTGGAGAAGGGTTGAGGGTCAGAAGGAGAGCAGCACAAAGCAAGTCCAGTCATGCCAGCCAGTAACTCATCTTCATTTGGCACAACACAAATGTCTCTATGCTAATGCAACAAGCATGTTACCCTGGACTTTAGGAGAGCAGACTTTGCTCTCTTCAGTGTTCTGCTTGGTAGAGTATCATGAGACAAAGCCCTGGAAAGAAGAAGAGATCAAGAAAGATGGTTAATATTGAAGGATCACATCTTTCAAACTCAGGAAAGATGCATCCAAACAAAGATGAAGTTGAGCAAAAATGCCAGGAGGCCTGCATGGATGAACAAGGAGCTCCTGACCAGGTTTAAACAGAAAAAGAAGGCTACAGAGAGTGAAAGCAAGGCCAGATAGCCTGGGAGGGATACAGAGACGTTGTCCAAGCAGCCAGGGATCAGGTTAGGAAAGCCAAAGCCTATTTAGAATTAAATTTGTCCAGGAATACCAAGGGCAATAAGAAAGGTTTCTATAGGTACATTGGTGATAAAAGGAAGACTGAGGAAATTGTGGGCCTGCTCTGGAAGGAAATGGAGACCTTGTCACTCAAGATATGGAGAAGGCTGAGGTATTTAATGACTATTTTGTCTCAGTCTTCAATGACAAAATGTCTAGTCACATGGCCTTGGCCCCAGAAGGCAAAGGCAGGAACTGGAAGAATGATAAACCACCCAGTGTAGGAGAAGATCAGGTCAAGACTACCTAAGGAACCTAAAGGCGTACAAGTCCATGGGACCTGATGAGATACATCCACGGGTTCTGAAGGAACTGGTGAAGGTAATTGCTAAGCCTCTCTCCATATTTGAGAAGTTGTAGCAATCTGGTGAAGTTACACTTACTGGAAGAGGGGAAACATAACCCTCATTTTTAAAAAGGGAAAGAAAAGGAAGACCCAGGGAACTATAGGCCAGTCAGTCTCACCTCTGTTCCTGGCAAGATCAAGGGATATGCTATGGCACATGGAAAATAATGAGGTGATTTGTGACAGCCAACATGGCTTCACTAAGGGCCTGACAAATCTGGTGACTTACAAAGGAGTTACAGCATTGGTGGATAAGGGAAGATCAACTGTGCAAGGGATTTGATGCTGTCCCCTATGATATCATCTCTAAATTGGAAAGGCACAATTTGATGTATAGACCACTCAGTGTGTAAGGAATTGGCTTGATGGTTGCACTCAAAGAGTTGCGGTCAACAGCTCAATGGAGATCAGCAATGATCAGGGGTCAGTATTTCTCAGGGGTCAGTATTGGGACTGACATTGTTCAACATCCTTGATGCTGACATGGACAGTTACATTTGAGTGCACCCTCAGAAATTGCTGATGACACCAAGCAGGGTAGTGCAGTTGACACACTGGAGGGAAGCGATGACTTTCAGAAGGACTTTGACAGGCTCAAGAAGTGGTCCTTTGGAAACCTTATGAGGCTCAGCAAGGCCAAGTGTAAGGTCTTGCATCTAGACTGGGACAATCCCAAGCACAAATATAGGCAGAGTGGAGAATAGATTGAGGTCATCTCTGAGGAGAAGAACCTGGGGGTATTTCTTCCTAAGAAGCTCAACATAAAATCATAGAATCAAAGAATCAGAGAATGTGTGTCTGCAGCCCAGAAAGTCAACAACATCTGGGCTGCATCAAAAGAACCATGGGCAGCAGGGTGAGGGAGGCGACTGTCCCCCTCTACTCTGCCCTTGTGAGAGTACCTGGAGTACTGCATTCAGCTCTGGGGCCTCCAGCACTAGAAGAACAGGCAAGCATTACAAAGAGTCCAGAGAAGGGCCACGAAGATGATAAAGGCGTTGGAGAACCTCTCCTATGAAGACAGGCTGAGGGACTTGTGGTTGTTCAGCCTGGAGAACAGAAGGCTCTGGGGAGTTCTTCCACTACGTAAAGGTGTCCTAGAGGAAAGATGGGGAGGGACTCTTTGTCAGGAAGTGTAGTGATAGGACAAGGAATAATGACTTTAAAATAAGTGTGTGGATTTAGATTAGATATAAGGAAGAAAATATTTACTCAGGGGGTGGTGAGGCACTGGAACAGGCTGTGCACAAAAGCCACAGATGCCCCATCCCTGGAAGTGTTCAAGGCCAGGTTGGATGGGGCTTTGAGTGGGTCTAGTGGGAGGTGTCCCTGCCTATGGCAAGGAGGTTTTGAACTAGGGTCTTTAAGGTCCCTTCCAACCCAAACCATTCTATGATTCTATGATTTCTACATTAAAGAGTTTTAAATTATTGTGCCAACTAGACTTTTTTTTTTTTTTTTCTTTTTCCCCACAAAGACTCTTACAGTTGTTCTATAACTGCTGCTGTTTAGGGAAATTATTAGTGTTTAGAGCTATATTTGTGCTTCAATAAAAATGGAAGTTTGAGAAATTAACATCTCTGGAAATCCTGATGGTGCTAGAAAAACACAGTTTTGAGGGCTTTTTATCAGATTTGAAATGGAACTGATGAACTACTAACTAAATGCAAATTCAGAATAGTGGTTTCAAGTTTTATTTGTTTGTGCCAATCAATTCAAAATGAGAAGAAACTACAGTGGAGTAGAATTAAATATTAGCAAAGATACGGATGGTTAGATTGTTACCTCCTGTTGTGGTTTAACCCAGCAGGCAGCTAAGCTGCATGCAGCAATTTGCTCACACAAACACACACATACACTGTGGGGAAAGACACACACATACAGGGTGGAGGGAAAGAGCTGGAAGGAAAAAAAAAAAAAAAAAAGAAAACTAATGGGTTGAGATAAAGATAGAATAGGACAGAAAAGGAAGAGAAATGATGATGATGATGAAGATAATAATAGAATGGCAAGTGATGCACAATGCAATTGCTCAACATTCACTGACAGATGCCCAACCTGTTCCTGAGCAGAGGTCCCCTGAACCCCAGCCAGACACACCATATTAATTTCTCAGCATGACACCGTATGATATGGAATATCCCTTTGGCCAGTTTGGCTCAGCTGTCCTGGTTCTGTCCCTTCACAGGTCCTTGTGCACATTCAGCCTTCTCACTGGAAGGGTAGCGTGGTAATATGAAAAGTCCTTGGTAAGCACTGCTCTGCAAAAACTGAAACATCAGTGTATTATCAACATTGTTCTCATCCTAAATAAGAAACACAGCACCATACCAACTGCTAAAAGAAAAAATAACTATCCTAGCTAAAACCAGGACACTTCATGTAGGATATTTGTCTCCTGTAAATGGATTTGAGAGACAAAAAGAGTAGTCTTCTTTAAAGCTATTCTGTTCTGTAAAAACTCCAAGATTTTGTTTTTGTTTCCAGGCTTTTTTTTTTTTTTTTTCCAACTTTTTGTATTTTTCCAGCTGTGGACTGACATTTAAAAGTTATGGAAGTAGCTCTTCACCAAAAAAAAAAAAAAAAACAAAAAAAAACAAACAAAAAAACACTTGTATCCTTCCAAATTACCTGTGTGAGTTCATTTTGGTGTATGATTGTATTTATTTATATATAAATAGCACTCTATATATATACATATATAAATAAACAAAGATTTTTATACATCCTATGTTTAAGAACTGATTTTAAGTATAAATGAATATAATACAAAATAAATTTGCTTTTTTTGGGGGGCGGGGTGTTATTGTTTGCAATTTTTATTCAGGGATAAAAAGGAGATGGGAAACTTAGGTTTTAGCAAAAAAAAAAAAAAAACAAAAAACAAAAAACATATATACATATTCATTTGTTTCACATCTCTGCCACACCAATCTAACTGAAAGGATCTCAGGGCATCCTGTCTTAATTTCTGATGAGTTTATTGCTCATAAGAAAGTCCTAATACAGCAAATTTTCATTTGTTGTCTAAAATTTTCAAACTATTTTGGAAGTTTTTTTTAATGGACATGGCCTAAAAAACATTAATTCTGACTTTATTCTCTCTCTTTAAAAAAAAAAAAAAAGTTACTATCTCCTTTGAGATTTTTAAATTATAATTATCTTTTCCTTCATTGACAATCATAGGGTGACTATTAGAGAAGCTAAAACTAGTTTAATTTACAATTACAGAGTTGATTTTACCTCCTGAACAAAACTGAAAGAAATCCTACAAAATCATTAGCCTCAGATTAGAAACAATCTGTCACAATAATGAGGACATAAGATTAAGTCTTATATAATTAAATGTAGAACCCAAAATAAGCTTACCACCCAGACAGTGTCCTAATGCGAAGACAGTGTACAACCCTTAGTGTTTGTCCTTATATTGCTCTAAGTTGAGATAAAACATTATACAACATACATAGGGAGAAAACAATTATAGAAAAATACAAGTCAAAAGCATAAGTCTACAGTTTGAAGATATAATAACAAATTTGACTCCATGTCTTGCCTTGAATGAAACCCACATAAAAATGCAGTTAAGGGAGTGATTTAATAATTTGATTGTAAATGTACTTTCTTAGAGCATTACAATATTTAGACTATTTAGGAGATTTATGCATATTGATTTGGGGAGTAAACAAAAGTTTAATTTGTTGACTTATTGCTAAATTGTTACTATTTGGTAAACTTTTGCTTTAATGCAGTCATGTAAATACTGATTTAGAAATTTCTATCTTTGCAAAACTTTTCAACATAGATGGTACTTCAAGGGAAAAAAAAAAAAGCATTTACGATGTAATATATCTGCAGACTGAATGGATTTTGTTATATTCTTAACACCAAAAACGCAAACTTCAAAAGGTTTAGAAAATAAATTTATTGCAGTAATCTGCTTCTGTAACAAGAGTATGGCATAGTAACCATATATCTGCTGTATGTGTAAGAACTAGTTAACTTATTTATTTATTTATTTATTTTGCATACTATGTATAATTCTTTGAATTCAAACTCATAAAAACTGTTGATGAGATTCAGCTTCAGAGGAACAGATTTTGACTCATAATATTTCAAAAAACACATTTCTGGAAACATTTCCATATTAAATCTTATTAATATAGGGGTCGGGTGCAATCATTATTGAGTTGTCATCATAGTCTGCAGGACATAAATCTAAAAAAAAAATGCTTTCAGTATAAAGAGAAATCTTTATTAAAACCACCTTTCTTTAAGACTATATTACCTCAATATGTGATTTTTGTGTGAGCAAGGTTTCTTTTCATGTCACTATGATTGGTCAACTGCCTGCTTGTGTTTCATCAGTACTAGAGCTATTAGAAAATGTAGAAAGCAGCCTGACAAGGTGACCTTCTGAATAAAAGCTTGTCAAACCAGTGATACAATGAATATTTTCATTTAAATGAATGGAGTATCTCTTTTATTTATTTATTTATTTATTTATTTATTTATTTATTTATTTCCCCAGAACTTGAAGAGTGAAATACCTTAGCGTGATTTAGTTTCCTCATTTTTGGGGGCCCCTTACTTAATAATCCAATTCTGTTTCTGTATATGTCCCACACAGACTAAGAAACATTAGTATATTGTTAATTCTAGGTCTGGTCATCATCTTACCATATGATGATTTTACAAAAATTCTCTACAACATTTAAAATGTGTTGCTGCTGGTAGCTGAAGACAGCATATGATGACTGAACCAACAGTTTTATGAGAACTTTCTGCTCAATGAGCGTGACATGTACATAATGCATCAGTGTAAAAATATATAAATTATTTCAGATCTTATTACCCAAAATGGGAATAATATCAACAGGATAAAGCTGTCTTGCAGGAACACCCAACATGAACGGCGAATTATCAGTTACTGTGTTTTCTTAGAAGGTGGTCAGATATGCATATATACTAGACTCTTAACAAATCTCCTTACTCAATGTAGGCAGCATTGTCTGTGTCCTGTCCCTTCAGACTGTCAATCCAGCACAGCATTTTTACAGCTTGCCCATGAGAATCTACTCAAAAATTTTCAACATATGAGAAAATGTGCAAGGAATTTTTGACACTGTCTTGCTTCCTCAGCTCAAAGTAGTTGCCATCTGCTTCAGTTATGTAGAAGGAAAGCTCAGCTAACAGCAGCTGACATGAATTCCAGAGCTGTTGAGCAAACACTTCCAAAAAAAAAAAAAAAAGTCTATGTCAGTAATTGGCTAACTAGAAACAATCATTAGGTGCTGTGTTTTTAATTAGCAACAACCTGTACGGTATTTTTTTTTAGCAGAGCATGCTATTTAAAGTTGACCAGGATTAGTGATTATTTTTAAGTGATCTTTTTATCCAAGAAATTATTATTTTGTACATGGCATTGTAAGAAGTTAGAAATAATTTGTTTCCAAAGTGCAAACTTAACTATTTGTCAAGCATTTCTACATTGCTGATTACCATTATGTTTTCTTTTTTTTTTTTTTTTTTTTTTTGTGTGTGTTTTGTTGTTGTTGTTGTTGTTGTTGTTTTTTTGTCCAGCGTTAAATACACAAACTGGAAACCCATTTAACTTCATTATACAGAAATTTAAGAAGAGAAAATATAGACAAACTTTCCATCCTTCCTTCCTTCCCTCCCTCCCTCCCTCCCTTCCTTCCTTCCTTCCTTCCTTCCTTCCTTCCTTCCTTCCTTCCTTCCTTCCTTCCTTCCTTCCTTCCTTCCTTCCTTCCTTCCTTCCTTCCTTCCTAATTTATCTTACAAAAAAAAATCTGAAAATAATTTTCTTGCTTTTAAAATGATTCTATAAGAAGCAAAATTCCAATAATCTATAGTGTTTATAATTTTTAACATTTTACTTTCTTTTCTGTTGTGTTGTACATTTACCAAGAAGGACTGATGAAACTAACAATGACTCTGTAATATGAACTTTTATCATTACATTGTCATGACTTAATTGTGAGAACTTTTCATTGTTTGAGTAGAGCCCCATCCTTCTTTTTCAATTGAAAAAAAGGCATTAAAAAACATTTGCTAAGTATACCCTTTAGATAAATTTGTCTCTGAGGCTAGTAATAAAAATACAGTATCTGTCATAAGCAGATTGTATACCTCTTAATTCTGAAAGAAACCAATTTGTGTTAAGATGTTTTATTTCTTGAATAACTGTTGTTTTGTTGAAACAAGTCAAAAGACATTTCCTTAAGCTGTATTCAGATCATGACTGCTTTATATGTCTCTCTGTGACATGCAGAGTGAATTGGTCTTTTCCAGTTCTTGGGAATACATTTTTCTACAGGAATAAATGCCATACCTATTTTCTTCACTGTATCTGTCAGTGATCATTTGTTATATGAATAAAAGTGCAGGGAAAGTCTTGTTGCTAAGCCACTAGAAATTATGTCACAATCAGACAAAAGACGATGAAGGAAAAGGAAAAGAGGAAAAGGAAAAAGAAAAGAGAAAAAGGAAAGGGAAAATTAAAAGAAAAGGAAAAGGAAAGGGAAAAGGAAGTCTGGGGAAAATGTTAGCCTGCTGCTGAATGGGGTGCCTTGGTGACAAAGAATACGGAGAAGGCAGAGTTATTGAATGTCTTTTTTGCTTTAAACTTTACTGCTAAGATCAACCTTCAGGAATCACAGACCTTAGAGATAAGAAAAGTCCAGAGAAAGGACTTTTCCTTGGTAGAAGAGATCAGAGATCATATAAGCAAACTTGACGTCCATAAATCTATGGGACATGATGGAATGAACCCACAGGTGCTGAGGGAGCTGGATGATGTTATTGCTAGGCCACTCTCCATCATCTTGAAAGGTCATGGAGAACAGGAGAAGTGCCGGAGGACTGGAAGAAATCCAATGTCACACTAGTCTTTAAAAAGGGAAAGAAGAAGGACGCAGGCAACTACAGGCCTCACCTCCTCCCTCCATCACCTCCATCCCTGGAAAGGTGATGGAACAGCTCATCTTGGAGGTCATCTCCAAGCATGTGGAAGGTAAGAAGGTGATCAGAAATAGTCAGCATGGATTCACCAAGGGGAAATCATGCTTAATCAATCTTACAGCCTTCTATGATGAGATGACTAGCTGAGTAGATGAGGGGAGAGCAGCAGATGTGGTTTACCTTGACTTCAGCAAAGCTTTTGACACTATCTTCCATAACATCCTCATAGACAAGCTCAGGAATTGTGACCTAGATGAGTGAACAGAGAGATGGATTGATAATTGGCTAGATGACAGAGCTCAGAGCGTTATGTTTTTTAGTTCGAGGCCCGTAGCTAGCGGTGTCCCCCAGGGGCAGTATTGGGTCCAGTGTTTAATTTATTCATCAGTAACCTGTATGATGGAATGCAGTGTGCCCTCAGGAGTTTTGCTAATGACACAAAGCTCAGAGGAGTGTCTGATACCCCAGACGGTTGTGCTGTCATTCAGAGGGACCTCAACAGGCTGGAGGGTTGGGCCAAGAAGAACCTCATGAAGTTCAATAAGGATAAGTGCAGGGTCCTGCATATAGAGAGAAATAATCCCAAGCACCAGTACAGGCTGGGGGCTGACCTGCTGGAGTACAGCTCTGTATAGAGGGACCTGGAATCCTGGTGGACGGCAGGCTCACCATGAGTCAGCAATGTGCCCTTGTGGACAAGAATGCCAACGGTATCCTGGGCTGCATTCAGAAGAGTGTTGCCATCAACACGTCAAGTGAGGTGATCCTTCCCCTCTACTCGGCCCTGATGAAGCCATAACTGGAGTGTGTCCAGTTCTGATCTCCCCCATACAAGAGGGACATAGAACTACTGGAGTGAGTCCAAAGGAGAGTTACAAAGATAATTAAAGGACTGGAGCACCTGAAGTATGAGAGCAGGCTGAGAGAACTGGGCCTGTTTAGCCTGGAAAGGAGAAAACTGAGGGGACACCTCATCAATGTGTATAAATATCTGAGGGAAGGGTGTAAAGAGAATGGAGCCAATTTCTGCAGTTGTGTCCATGATGAGGGGTATAAAATAAATCTGTCAAAACATACTGTAAAATAAATGTTTTTAGCCAGCAAGTAGCCACAATTATAATCTAGGAATAAAGTGACATACTAAAAATTGAAGTGATTTCACAAACCTGGGTTCTGAGAACTATTTAAAGGGCTAAATAATACTCATCTTGCCACCCATTGTGATTTTTATTTTAAGCTAAAATTAAATTGTTACCTTTTAAAAGTTTAGAAGAAACAGAATCTAACATTCTTATAAGACCTATTATTATTACCATTACATTTTAGCTGGAGCTTATTATATAAACCTTTTATATGAGAATTTTAAGATCTTTCTTTACTCTAAAGAACCATTTTGATTACTCCTATTTTCTTAGATATTAATTTGCTGTAATTACTCTTTGTCCAAGCACGATCTCTGCTAAACATGGCTTTTTAATACACTAGAGAAAATTTTCAAAAGAAATACATTTCTGAGAATATCCTTCTTTCATTCCTTCCTTTCCATAGAATCTCAGAATCATAGAATGCTTTGGGTTGGAAGGGACCTTAAAGACATCTAGTTCCAACACCCCCTGCCATGGGCAGGAATACCTCCCACTAGACCAGGTTGCTCAAAGCCCCATTCAGCCTGGCCTTAATCACTTCCAGGTTGGAAGCATGGATGAGGCATTGTGGTGGTTTTACTCAGGTGGGTGGCTGAACCTCACCACAACCACTTTCTCACTCCCCCTCCTCAAAGAGGAATGGGGAGAAAATACAATGAAAAGGGCTCAAGGGTTGAGATAAGGATGAAGAGATTGCACAGTCATTATTGTGATGGGCAAAACAGACTCAGCATTGGGAGACAGTAAGATTTATTGCTTATTACTAACAAGCTAGAGAAGTGAGAAACAAAGGAAAGAAACCAAAAGTGCTTCCCCCCCCCATCTACCCTCTTCCACCTCCTGCCCCCAAACAGTGTAGGGGAACAGGGGAACAAGGGTTATGGTCAGTCTATAGCGCTTCTTCTCAGCCTCTCCTTCTCTGTCCCTCTTGTTCCCTGTGCTGTGGGTTCTGTCCCATGGGATGCAGTCCTTGCTGAACTAATCTGGCATGGGCTTCCCACAGGCAGCAGCTCTTCAAAAACTCCTCCAGATATGGGTCCGTACCATGGGGTCAATCCCTCAGGAGCAAACTGCTCCAACCTGGGATCCCCATTGGCAGCAGCTCCTGCCAGGCCACCTGCTCCTGCGTGGTCTCCTCTCCACGGGCTACAGGTCCGGCCTGGAATCTGCTCCGGCAGGGGTCTTCCACAGGCCGCAACCTCCATCAGCGCAGGTCCACCTACTCTACCATGGTCTCCTCCATGGGCTGCAGTGTGGAATCCTTCTCCACTGTGGTACTCCATGGGCTGCAGGGGAACATCCTGCTTCTCCATGGTCCTCACTACAGGCCACTGGGGAGCTTCTTCTCCAGTGCCTGGAGCACCTCTCCTCCTCCTTCTTCACTGACTTTGGCACCTGCAAGGCTGTTTCCCACTCCTTTCACTCACCCAGCTTTTTTCTCTTCTCTTCTCTTCTCTTCTCTTCTCTTCTCTTCTCTTCTCTTCTCTTCTCTTCTCTTCTCTTCTCTTCTCTTCTCTTCTCTTCTCTTCTCTTCTCTTCTCTTCTCTTCTCTTCTCTTCTCTTCTCTTCTCTTCTCTTCTCTTCTCTTCTCTTCTCTTCTCTTCTCTTCTCTTCTCTTCTCTTCTCTTCCCTTCCCTTCCCTTCCCTTCCCTTCCCTTCCCTTCCCTTCCCTTCCCTTCCCTTCCCTTCCCTTCCCTTCCCTTCCCTTCCCTTCCCTTCCCTTCCCTTCCCTTCCCTTCCCTTCCCTTCCCTTCCCTTCCCTTCCCTTCCCTTCCCTTCCCTTCCCTTCCCTTCCCTTCCCTTCCCTTCCCTTCCCTTCCCTTCCCTTCCCTTCCCTTCCCTTCCCTTCCCTTCCCTTCCCTTCCCTTCCCTTCCCTTCCCTTCCCTTCCCTTCCCTTCCCTTCCCTTCCCTTCCCTTCCCTTCCCTTCCCTTCCCTTCCCTTTCTTAAATATGCTCTCACAGAGGTGCAAACAACATCTCTTATTGGCTTGTCTCTGGTTGGCAGTGGGGCCCTTACCTAACATGGGGCAGCTTCTAGATTCTTCTCACAGAAGCCACCCCTATAGCCCCCTGCTACCAAAACCTTGCCACGTAAATACACTACAGGCATCCACAACTTCTAAGGGCAACTTGTTCCAGTGTCTCACCATTCACACAGTAAATAATTTCTTCTTTATATCTAACCTAAATCTTCACTCATTTAGTTTAAAGCCATTACTCCTTGTTTTATCACTGCATCCCCTGATAAAGAGTCCCTCCCCGGCTTTCCTGCAGGCCCTCTTTAGGTATTGGAATGCTACTATACTGTCCCCCCACAGCCTTCTCTTCTCCGGGCTGAACAACCCCAACTCTCTCAGCCTGTCTTCATAGGAGAGGTGCTCCAGCCCCTTGAGTATCTTTGTGGCCTTCCACTGGAGTCATTCTAATACTTCCACATCCTTCTTGTGCTGGGGGCTCCGGAGCTGAACACATTACTCCAGGGGGGATCCCATGAGGCCAGAGTAGAAGGGGACAATCACTTCCCTTGACCTGCTGTCCATGGTTCTTCTGATTTTCCCAAGGATACAGTTGGCTTTCTGGGCTGCAAGTGTACATTGCAGGCTGATGTTGAGCTTCTTGGGAACCAACACCCCCAGGTCCTTCTCTTCAGGGATCCTTTCAGTCCATTCTCTACTCAGCCTGTATGTGTGCTTGGGATTTCCCCATTCTAAATGCAAGGCCTTGCACTTGGTACACAATTTTGCACTTGTACCAACCAAGCACTTGGACCAACAATATTGCACCATCAAAGTTCTGAGTGAAATGGCACTGGGCTAAACTTAATGACTAAGAGAAAGATCATCCAAGATTTATTTTTCCTCTAGTGGTAAAGAATAACTTTTTTTACCTTAATTTCAGAATGATATATCAGAAAACACAATTGTTTCATTTTAAAAGGATTATTATTTTCATTCTTTTTAAATATGAATTAAGCTAATAATAATTAGAGAATAATTAAAGAAGAATTAAGCTAATATGTCCTTAATACTAAGGACTGAGCAGTGCATGTTCACAGAATTTCTGCAGTAATGAATCCCTCCACTACTTCTGTAATTAATGATAATAATAAAAAATATATTTTAATTTCACTCTCAGTATTAGAAAATAGGAAAAACTTCTAAGTGTATGAAATTTCAGTTTGTATAACTTTTTGCAGTAGTTTCATTGTGATGCAAGAATGTGACTCCTTTACTATTCTTCCTTATTTTATCTCAAGTCATCCTGAATTCCCAAATTTCTTTTTTCCTTTTTTTTTTTGATATATTTAGTTAACATAGATGTCACGTGATTTTTAAGATTTTTCATCCTTTAAATACAATTAAAACAAAAGCTTTTACAGATATTTGTGAATTATTTGCCTCTACTTATAATAATTACATTTATAGCAATAATACCAATAATTACGATAATGAATAATTATTCCTTTATATCATTCTATTCTTGTTTTGTTAATCCTATTGTAAATGGGACAGACTTCAGGAGAACTAACAAATATTTTCTTTAATGTTTCTAATCTTTCCCATTCTTTTTTTTCCCAAATTTAAATTACTGTGAAATATGTTACATTTTTAGTCACAATGAATGGCATGATTTGCTAATAACAAAATAAGTTTTTGTGCTCTAGCTTAGAGTTATTGCTTAAACATGAAAGCTTAGATTCCAGTAGAGGAAAAAGCACAGTTCTGCTAAAGACTTTCAAATATAAAGAATCTTTAGAGTTTTGAATTTTTATTTATGTTTTTTGTTTGTTTGTTTTGTTTGTTTGTTTGTTTTCTAGTGGTTTGCTTCACATAATGAAGTCACAAAATGTTTATGAATGCAATAATCCTCTAATTTTTGTGACCAGGCAATTTCAATGCTAGTATAGGAAAAATGAACACTATGTTTCTGTTCAGTGTTGTCTTTTATGGGGCAATTCATACTTAGAAAGTTTAGGATGCATATAATTTTACATTTAAGGTCAAATTTGGACTGATAAATAAATAGGAGAAAAATGGTTCTATATAATGTAAGGTTAGAGATAGGTATCAACTATCTGATAGATAGATATCAACTAACTCAGATTTTTTATCTTGCTCTTCATGACAATCTTCTAGTCCATCTCAGTAATAAGTAATCCCCCACAGAGTATGCAAAATCCTCTTTTAAATAAATCAAACTGGCTTCAGTCTGTGTGATTTTAATAGTTGTATAGATTTTCCTGAGAAAATGATTGTTCATCTCTTTTCCTGTAGTTATGCTTTGCTACATGGCTCAGTAACTTTCCTTGTATTTTATCTATTTATTTATTTACTTATTTTGTCTGCATGTGTTTTGAATTATCCTGTGCATGAGTCAGCAACATGCTCAGGTGGCTGAAAAGCCCAATGGCATCCTGGTCTGCGTTAGAAATATGACCAGCAGGACTAGGGAAGTGATTGAGTGATTGTCCCTTTGTATACGGCACTGGTGAGACCACACCTCAAACACTGGATAAAGTTTTGGGACCCTCCTTACAAGAAAAATATTGAGTTGAGTGATTTCACATAAAAGTGAAATCTTCTTTTCTTTCAAAGAGAAAGCTAATGAAGGGACTAGAAAACAAGACTTATGAGGTGTGTCTGAAGGATTTAGGGTTTAGTTTGGACAAGAGGATGATGAAGGAGGATCTCATCACTCTGCAACCACCTGAAAGGAGACTGCAGGAAGGAGGATGTCAGTCTCTTTCCTTAGGTGACAGGAGATAAGAAGCAAGAAAAGGGTCTCATGCTGTGCCAGGGAGTGGGGAGGGGGGTTAGATTACACGTAGGGAAGCATTCCTTCATGAAGAGGGTGGTCAATTATTGAAATGGGCTGCCCAGGGAAGTGGAGGAGGTGCCATCCCTGGAAGAATTTACGAGAAGGGTGGATGTGATACTAACGGACATAGTTCAATGATGAGATTTCATAGGTCAGCTTGATGGCTGCACTTGATGATCCTGAAAGTCTTTTCCAATCTAGATGATTCTATGATTCTGTGATTCTACCTACCCTTCTCCTTACACTTTGTTGGAAGGCCAGGAAATTTTCTGAGCAAAACTGTGATAGAATCCATCAAATAGGGTGAAAGATGACTGCCTCTTCATATCTATAGAATCATTAAAGTTAGAAAAGACATCCAAGATCATCTGGTCCAACTGTACCTCTACCACCTACATTACCCACTAAACCATGTCCTTAAGTATCACATTGAAACTCTAACACCCTCAGGGATGGTGATTTCACCACCTCTCTGGCAACCCGTTCCAATGCCTAACCACTCCTTCTGAGAAGAAATTTCTCTTCATTTCCAAACTAAACCTCTTTTGGAGCAACTTGAGGCCATTTCCTCTGGTCCTATCACTAGTTATCTGTGAGAAGAGGCCAACCCCCAACTCCCCACAACTTTTTTTCAGGTAGTTGTAGAGAACAATAAGGTCTCCCCTGAGCCTTCTCTTCTCTAGAGTAGTCAACTCCAGTTCCCTCAGCCACTCCTCGTAAGACTTGTGTTCCAGGCCCTTCACCAGCTTTGTAGCCATTCTCTGGACATGCTCCAGGACCTTGATATCTTTCTTGTAGTGAGGGGCCCAAAACTGAACACAGTACCTGAGGTGCAGCCTGACCTGAGCAGAGTACAGGGGGACGGTCACTTCCCTGGTTCTGCTGTCCACACTATTGCTGATATTAGCCAGGATTCTGTTGGCCTTCTTGGCCACTTGGGCACACTGACAGCTCATGTCTGGGTAAGCACTGACCAACACCCCCGGATCCTTTTCCTCTGCACAGCTTTCCAGCCACTCTGCCCCAAGCCTTTATTGTTGCATGGGGTTGTTGTGGCCAAAGTGCAGGAGCTGTCACTTAGCCATGTTGAACCTCATCCCATTGGACTCTGTCCATTGATCTAACCTGTCCAGGTCTCTCTGCAGTGCCTTCTTACCCTCTGGTAGATCAATACTTCCCCCCAGCTTGGTGTCAGGTTGCCTGCAAATTTATTGTGGGTGCATTCAATTCCCTCATCCAAACCATCAATAAAGATATTAAATGGGATGGGCCCTGACACCAACCCCTGGTGAACACCACTAATGAAAGGCCACCAGCTGGATTTCACTCATTTCACCAGTATTTTTTGGGCTCATCCATCTAGCCAGTTTTTAACCCAGCAAAGAGTGTATGTGTCCAAGCTATTGTCTGCCAGCTTCTCCAGAAGAATACTGTAGGAGACAGTCAAAGGCTTTGCTGAAGTCTAGTTAGATGATGTCAACAGCCTTTCCCTCATCTACCAGGTGGGTCACCCAGTCATAGAAGGAGATGAAGTTGATCAGGCCTTTCATGAACTCATATAGGCTGGGTTTGATCCCCTGTTTGTCTTATACATATTCTGTGATTGCACTCAAGATGATATGTTCCTTAACCTTCCCTGGCACTGAGGTCAGGCAGACATGCCAGTGGTTCCCAGGATCCTCCTTACAACCCTTTTTACAGATGGGTGTCACATTAGTCAGTCTCCAGTCATCTAGGACCTCTCTGGCTGAACATGATCATAGATTATGGAAAGTGGCTTGGCCATCATAAACGCAAATCCCTCAGCACCCCAAGGGGGATCCCATCTGGTCCCACGGACTTGCAGCAGTCCAGGTGGAGTAACAGGTTTCCACCTGACTGTTTCCACCTGAATTGTGGGGGGTATTATTCTGCTTCCTGTCCAAGACTTCCAGGCTGGGAGGCTGAGTACCCTAAGGATAGCTTGTCTGACTATTAAAGACAGATACAAAGAAGACATTGAGAACCTCAGCATTTTCCTTATCCTCAGTAGTTTTGGAAGTCTGTGAGACATAATGACATCATTGTGGCTTTAGAGACTAGGAAGGTTTTCCAGTGCCCATACATAGCTACTAGACTCTACTTTCTGTCTTATAGAAAGCAGGATGTCATTAGTTGACTCTTCCCTCTTAGCTATACAGTTACAGAATCACAGAATTGTAGGGGTTAGAAGGACCTTGAAAGATCATCAGGTCCAACCCCCCCACCAAAACAGGTTCCTTAGAGCAAGTTGTACAGGTGGGTGTCCAGATGGGTCTTGAATGTCTCCAGAGAAGACAGAGACTCTACAACCTCACTGGGCAGCCTGTTCCAATGCTCCATTACCTTCACCGTGAAGTTCTTTCACATACTGGTGCAGAATTTCCTGTGCTCTATTTTGTGGTCATTGCCCCTTGTCCTATCCCCACAAACCACTGAAAAGAGATTGGCCATATCCCTTTGTCCCCCTCACCTCAGGTATTGATAAACATTAATAAGATCCCCACTCAGTCTTCTTTTCTCAATGCTGAACAGACCTAGGTCTCTCAACCTTTCCTCATAGGGGGATGCTCCAGGCCCTGTATCATATTTGTGGCCCTCCACTGGACTCTTTCCAGGAGGTCCTTGTCTTTTTTGTACTGAGGAGCCCAGAGCTGGACACTACTGTGTCCTCCAAGTGAGGCCTGACCAGGGCAGAGTAGAGGGGGAGGATCACCTCCCTTGACCTGCTGGCCACGCTCCTTTTAATGCATGCCAGGATCCCATTGGCCCTCTTGGCCATGAGAGCACACTGCTGGCTCATGGTCAACCTGTCATCCACCAGGACCCCCAGGTCCTTCTCCACAGAGCTCCTTTCCAGTAGGTCATCTCCCAGCCTGTACTGATACTTCGGGTTGTTCCTTCCCAGGTGCAGGACTCTACACTTGCTTTTGTTAAACCTTATTTGGTTTACAGAAGCAATTGCAGCTGCAGAAAAGAAATGACAAACTTTACTGCTCTTTGAAACAATATTAACTTTTGAACAAACATTTGAATTAACACCCTCAGGGTTAGCCACTGGTGACTGCTGTAAAAAGCTGTCTCTCCTCAATTCCAATAATATGTTTTCTGTCCACACAAATTTTGACAGCATCCTTAAGATACTGAGTTCCAATAGTGAGATTTTCAAATGGTGCCACATGAAGAAATAGTTATGGTGGATCTCATATTTTTCTACTTCCCTGTCAATTTATGCTAATATGGATTATTATTATGGATAATATGGATATATGGATATTATGGAGGACCTTTTCAGGTCCTCTAAGAAATTGTGGAAGGATTTGAACTCAAGGATATCACTCTGTCTTTACATAATTGTTTAATATGTTAAGATAACCCCTGAAAAATGCCTTAGAGGGGATGAAAAAAGGCTACACAGTACAGGCAATATCAGTTCTGTCTAGTTAGAATGCACTCAGACTTCTACCAAGAGCTTTCTATTTTTATGGTTCTGCATTCTAAATAAAAATAGGATTCTTTCAAATTCTTGGGCATTTTGCCATCATTCTGGACCTTGGGGCCAATAAAAATCATTAGCAATACATAAATTTTATCCAGTGGACTTTCCTGAACATGTGCAAGTGTTCATAAGGTTAGAGAACAGAAATCCACATATTGTATCTTACATGCTTGGAATGCATTGAGCTTGACCAGTTCAGAATAAGTTCACATGAATATTCTGACATATTTCTGTAAAATTAGAACACATAAGTGGTTCAGGTACCACAATAAGAATTCTGATTAGATAAACAGATTGCTATTACATTCTAATAGATAAAATTAATCATTGTAAAAAAAGCACCACTTTCATTTTTACTGTTATAGTAACAGGAAGCTATAATATTAATGAAAAATCCAAAATTTCTTGATGGAAATGTGCCTTTTTAAAATGGAATATTTTCATCTTTAACAGAGTTAACACTTGCTGTAGGAAGCCTATGCACTTCAGATTTGGTGGGTGGGTGGTGGTGATATTGTGGATAGACAGACTGACTGAAATCTATTATTCTGTAAAAATATTTTGTGGGATATTTTGTACCGAACAAAATAGATAACTTACTTTCTTAGCATAGCTAACACACAAGAAGAAAAGAAGAAAAAAAAAAAAAAAAAGGAAAAAAGAATTCTATGCACACTGATTTATAGTGATGATATTTTACTGAAAACTGATTCGTTTTCCATCCCCCACATGTAGTTTTGTATTACATTAACAGAGTAATTTAACAGTGGTAGATGGTTGGTACATGTAACTACATAAACTGTAGATCAATACGAACTTTCACTTCTACTTCAGATTTTGAAAACAAAGAGACCAAGGTACACAAGCACATTCTGACAATGAAAAAAGTAGCAGACAGGTGTTGCAAAGAGCAGATAATACTTACATTTAAAATGAACATGGAGAAGCTGAGAGAAGGAATCTAGACCACAGATAGCTGTCAGCATCTGGGATTGACCAGCCCAGGTCTTCTACTGGAAGTTTCCATCATAGGGTTCTTTGCTGTGTATGCCGTATACATATATGAAGCAATTTCATTGCATTATACTTCATTAAGAGTAAGGACAGTTGTCACTAGCAACTGATCATGTCTGTTAGACTTGTACTCTGTCTCACAATCAGAATAATGTACATCCTTTTTTTTTTTTTTCTGTTTTGTTGTTGTTTTTAACATCATTGTTTTACTATATAATACTGTACTACAAGTATCCAGATATACATGTAGTCTTGTCAACAATAACAATATCTCCAACAGTTTCACCTGCCCAAATGAGTTGCTAATTAACTTTCGACTATAAAGTGAACAATATATGATGAATCATTGTCTTAAAATTTTTATAGTATACCTTCAGAAATAAAAGACAAATTGCTGAAATGTTTACATTTTTAAAGACTTATTTATTGTTTTCAGTTTACTTAAGTTTTAAAGTGGCAAATTTTGGAGTTAACTGTTTTATTCAACTGGAAAAAATCAATTAGAAGTTTATTTTGAAATTAAAATGAAAAGTTTGGTATCCAGATATAATATATTGGTTTTGATTTTGTCAAGGACTATAATCACAAATCTAAATAACTGACACAATAAGTTTCACCATTATATTAAAATTCACTTCTGTGGACTTCTTACTTTTATTATTATTATTATTATTATTATTATTATTATTATTATTATTAAATGTCTGGAAAATCATAGGACAAGTGCTGATTAATATAATAGTTAGTCTTGGAAATCTGTAACATGTAATTGCAAACTTTAAGCACTTTACTACCAGTGAGTGGCAACCAGTCTCTGCTATCAGTTTTCCTATGCATAAATTACTCCTCAAATTTGTTTTACTTTCCAAATAAAACAGTACTGAACCCTAATCTAGCCATCATTGTGACTGTTAAATGTTGCTGTTTTCCATATAGAACTGCCTTTTTTTTTTTTTTTCCAAATTTTAAACTTTCTGTCAGAGGAGGTTTCCTATAGAAGTGTTTTGTAAAGTCTGGAACATCATTATGACTTGAACTTCCTTTAACTAAACCCAAAGAATCTTAAGTACCTCATTTGGAAAATACATTTGGAAAAAAATTAATAAGAAGAAATGATGATTATAAACATCTGTCCTGAATCATTCTTTTAGGCTGAGAAAGAATTTTGAAATCACTTTGACGGGTTTATTTGAAGTGATTAATACTCTTTAATATATAATTCTCTTTAAGAATAATATCTAGGGGTTTTACTGTATGGTATATTTATTGCAAAGAGAATAATAGACTCTACTGTGTGAAAGATAGTTTTGTCTTTTGCTTTCCTGTGTTGGTGATAATTTTTTATAATGTACTTTTATGAGTACAACTTACTGACAAAATCATATTTAAATTAAACGTACAAGTATGCATATATATTTATTCTGTGAACACTTGAGCATCAAGAAACCACCTCTATGTTTTTTGTTTGTTTGTTTGTTTTTTCATTTTTCTTTTGAATACTGAAATGTGGACTTTCAGAATTGTTCTGCATGAATAACATAATTTATGTGGTCATTCTCTTTTGGAAAATAAAACATATCTCATCAGCTGAATAAAATACCTTATTCACTTTCAAGGCTATGCAGAACTGCCATATTTTGTACATTAGAGAGTGTTTATACAAGTATGTTGGAAGAAAAAATGTGGATGAACAGACTTTATCAGGTGTCAAAATGCGTCTGTTGATAAATGGTTTTGTATGTGTTCTGAGTTAAAATTAATCATAAAGGAAACTATAGCTTCTTTATCCAACGTTCTAGAATAATCATGCATTTAAACAGAATATAAATTAACTAGAAAACATTTGCAAAGGTGGTATTCCAAGCTTTTATTACAGGGATAAACTTGGAACATGTAGTATTACAACTAAAAAATATAAATTATTTCACTTATTCTTAAAAGGCTTCATATTGTATAAATTTCAACTACTCCATTTATTGGATTAGTGTGAATTTGATGGTGTAAACTATATCCTTTCCCCCTGCCAAAGTGAAACAACTATATAATACATTAAGAATTATTGTTCATAAATTAAAGAGTCAGTCTTAACAGTTATGTGCAGCTTTGCTCTGCACCTCTTAAAGATGGTATTTGGTAAACAAGAGAAGAGTTATTTGAAAATATAAATAAAAAGAGGAAAAAAAAATGAAGAAAAAAAAAAACACTAAAAAGAATGCAACAGTCATGACTGAATGATAGATTTATGTTTATTTCTCTGTTGATTAATTCATATATCATTATTATTACTAGTATTGTTATTAGGAGGAGGAGGAGGAGGAGGAGGAGGAGGAGGAAGTCATTAACAATAAGGCTGAAAAACGTCCCAAGCACTTCAGAAATTCATCTGTTACATTCCTTGTTGAAAAGTGGGTCGCTGTATCTAAACTGTTCCTGGCACATATTTATCTAACCTGTTATTAAAAGCATCTGAAAATAGAGATTCCACATCCTTCCATAGCAATCAATTCCATTGCTTGATATCCTTATGACCAAAAAGGTTTTTTTGGTTTGTTTGTTTGATTTTCATGTCTAACCTAGATCCCTTTCAATGCAATTTAAACTATTTCCTTTTTCTTCTCCCCTTGAAGGAGAGTTTATTTCTTCTTTATTTTCAATAGTTCTCTACATTTTGAAGGCTGTTGTTTTGTTTCCCTTTAGTTTTCTGCTCTTCAGATTAAACAATTCTTCAGATATATCTGAAGATATATATAATCTGAATTCTTCAGATATACCTTATAAGCAATATTCTATATTTCTTATAGAATTGTATAGACTATTCTAGACTCTGTCACATTGGTCCAAATATTTGTTTAGAAGTGAAGTCCAAAATCAGACAAATGTAAAGGTTCAGACTTACCTGCCTATGCTTAGCCCTTAAAAATTAGGTGCCTTGCTATTAAGGCTTCCTCTATAGTCTGAGAATCTAACAGCCTTTCACTTAATCTGTAGGTTAGAGCAGCATTAACCAATTCAAAAGGGCAGAGTTATATTCCTCTTCAAGTCTAAATTAAAAAAGAAAAAAATCTTTGGTCTAAGAACTTAATACTATCTCACTGAGTTCCCACTCCACCCTGGGAAATCTACCTCATTTCCTTTAGACCGGTGCTCTTGGTGATCGGTGAGAGCTGAAGGAAATACATCCACCTCATATTTTTCAGCCAGTTACCAGCTCTCGCCTCTGCTCCAGGTCCATATGCCTGTGGGTTCAACACAGTTATTTCATAAGCACAATTAGTAGCTGAGCTATAGCTTTCAACTCAACACTCAATATAAAATATGTGTTAGTGCTGGGACAGTTTAGTCATTTATCTTCTTAGCTTTTTAAACAATTAAAAGATAGTTAATCTGATTTGTACATGCAAAAATGTTTTTCATTCTAAGATATATATTATTCATACTCCATTTGAAGTGCACATGCTGGGTTTCCTTTTACTATAAATAAATAAATAAATAAATAAATAATCTAGTCTGTTTATAAAGCAACATTCAATCAATCTGCAACTTCATATACAATATAGATTTTGTAGTCCGAATCCTTTGCTGGTATACTGTAAGTTGGTATATTCCTTGCTCTCCTGACTTAAGCAGTTTCTGATTTTTTGTCTTAAACTAAGATGCTTTGAGATGCTGCTTTTATTATATTTTGCTCTATGTTTCTAGTGCACAGTCTTTACTGAATTATCTGTTTCTTTTCCTTCGTAGAACCTCTGCTAATCTTTAATCTCCGTCAGAAGCAGCTCTTCCTGTCTCAACACAAACAGATCTGACATTGTGCAAATATGTTGCTCTAATCTACCTGTTCCCTAACTAATATCTGTAGTTGAACAGAGTTGATTAGCAGCTCTGCACAAAACCTCTGCCTCTTTGCAGGGCTGTCAGCTCCTGCCTACAATAGTGCATTGAAGACATGGACTTAAAGTCAACAGTGTTGCCACAAGGAATATAGGGGAACATGCTTAGATCAACTGAAATCTGGAACATTTTTTAAAGAATTTTGTAAAGTCAAATTGTTTATTTTTGGTGACAAATTACAATAGAAAGCAGGGAAAAAAAAAAAAAAAAAAAAAAAAAAAAAAAGTATAACTTTAGTCTCAATCTAGTGCCACAGAACAGGAAACCTTAGAAAGATTTGACAATTTTGACATCGCTGGAGAAGTGCTTAAATCTTATATAATGATGTTATTACAGAAAAGGTAATAATAGCAGCTCAGCTTAATGATGTTGCACAGGATAAGTATTTAAAACCTATCAAAACTACTCATATGTCCTTCTTCATTAGTTTATGCCATGGCCTTGAACAATTTAAGTAAAGAACGATGTATGCTTTTTGATTTACTTCCACCAATTCAAAACCTCTTTTCATTCAATTCAAAAATGATAGCTTACATATATATCCACATGCATATTTCATTGTGTGTGTTCATGTGTACATGTTGGTTTTAAACAACAGGGTAATTTAAGTCCAGTTATGTGAATTATAAATAAATAAATAAATAAAGTCTTCTGATATCATGAGCTCAAGGAAAAGAACATTTGTCTGGGAAATAGGAAATATGAATGATTTACATTTTCAACATCACTTTGTGATGTGTTGTTCTATTTAAAATAATTTACAGCATTAAATATTGTATATAGATTTTCTTATGGTAATATATTATATGATAAAATGCAGTAAAATAAATAGATAATGAAATGCAGACAATAAATGTTTGGGTTATATGAAAGTTTGAACTCTGACACTTAAAAGTTAGGGGAAGGTAAGCATCAAAATAGGTCTTTGTGTTTGAAAAAAAAATAGATGTTTATAGAAGAAATACTGTATATATTTCACTGGCTTACAGTAGAACAAAGTTGCATAACACATGCCACCATACAAATTTATTTTTCTTTGTAGCATTTCTTCTTTGGAAGTTGCACGAACTGAACCCAAAGAATTATAACATTAATGTAATAACCCATTCTCTTTGTAGTAGTTTCTGAGACATGGCACCTTTCTACTATTAATCACTTGTTTGGATTTCCTGACATTTTCCAGAAAGACAGCAAATTGTGAAGCATTATCAGATTTGTCTAGAAATGTTCACTAAGCCAGTTACAAGGCAGAAGTATTAGACTTCTTGCATACATGGTGGAAAAATGGCTATTTGCAAGTCTATAACAGCCTATGCTTCCTTGTCAAATGGACAAGTTATACTAGCTGTCTGTGCTCAGTAAAGAAATAAATACAACTGGTTTGCATCTGAAAAGTGACCTTAAGTCTCCCAATATAATTTATTTCTATTGCCACTTAAATTTTTCTCTAAAGGAACTTCATTATTTAGATTTATCACAGTATATTTTATAAAGTCTTCCTGTCTCTGTTTAAAATATTGTCAGAGCATCTCAGAATCACAGAATTGTCTAGGTTGGAAGAGACCTCCAAGATCACCAAGTCCAACCTCTGTCCTAACACTAATCAGTCCTCCACTAAACCATATCACTAAGCTCTACATCTAAACGTCTTTTAAAGACCTCCAGGGATGGTGACTCAACCATTTCCCTGGGCAGCCCATTCTAATGCCTAACAACCTTTTCAGTAAAGAATTCCTTTGTAATATCCAACCTAAACCTTCCCTGGTGTAACTTTAGCCAATTCCCCCTTGTCCTATCACTGGACACATGGGAGAATAGACCAATCCCCACCTCACTATAGCTTTATGGTATCTATAGAGTGTGATAAGGTTGCCCCGAGCCTCCTCTTTTCCAGGCTGAACAAACCCAGCTCCCTCAGCTGCTCCTTGTAAGACTTGTTCTCCAGACCCCTCACCAGCTCCATTATTCTTCTCTGGACATGTTCCAGGACATGTTCCAGCACCTTGATGTCCTTCTTGTAGTGAGGGGCCCAAAACTGAATATGCTACCTGAGGTGCAGCCTCACCAGAGCTGAGTACAGGGGGACAATCACTTCCCTAGACCTGCTGGCCACATTGTTTCTGATACAAGCCAGGATGCTGTTGGCCTTCTTGGCCATCTGAGCACACTGCTGGCTCATATTCAGCCAACTCTTAACCAATACTCCCAGGTCCTTCTCTGCCAGGCAGCTTTCCAACCACTCATCTCCCAGCCTGTAGCTCTGCTTGGGGTTGTTGTGCCCCAGGTGCAGGACCTGGCACTTGGCCTTGAATTTCATACAGTTGGCTTCATCCCATTGGTCCAGCCTATCCAGATTGACCTGCAGAGCCTTCCTATCCTCGAGCAGGTCGACACACACACTTTACTTGGTGTCATCTGCAAACTTACTGAGGATGCACTCAATCCCCTGATCCAGATCCAGATAAAAGTGCTGAAGAGAACTGTCTCTAATAATGAGCCTTGGGGGGCACCACTAGTGACCGGCCACCAATTGGATTTAACTCCATTCACCACGACTTTTTGGGCCTGGCTAACCAGTCAATTTTTAACCCAACGAAGTGTACACCAGTCCAGGCCATGAGCAGCCATTTTCTTGAGGAGAATGCAGTGGGAAACAGTGTCAAAAGCCTTGCTGAAGTCGAGGTAGACCACATCCACAGCCTTTCCCTCATCTACCCAGCGCGTCACTTTATCATAGAAGGAGATCAGGTTCATCAAGCAGGACCTGCCTTTCATAAACCCATGCTGACAGGGCCTGATCATCTGCTTGCCCTGCAAGTGCCATGTGATGACACTCAGGATAATCTGCTCCATGGACTTCCTGTAACTGAAGTCAAAGAAACAGTATAGTTTCCCGGGTCCACTCTCTGGCCCCTCTTGTAGATGGGCGTCACGTTTGCTAGCCACCAGTCGACTGCGACCTCCCCTGATAGCCAGGACTGCTGATAAATGATGGAAAGCAGCTTGGCCAGCTCCTCCACCAGTTCTCTCATTACCTTTGGGTGCATCTCATCTGGTCCCATTGACTTGCATACATTCAAGTGCTGTAGCAGGTCACCAACCATTTCCTCATGGATTATGAGGGCCACATTCTGCTTCCTGTCGCCTTCCACCAGCTTGGGGGGATGGGTACCCAGAGAACAACTGCTCTTGCCACTAAAGCCTGATGCAAAAAAAGCATTAAGCACCTCAGCCTTGTCACTCTTTTCCCCCCTGCATCCAGTTAAGGATGGAGATTCTCCTTAGTCCTCCTTTTGATGTTTATGTATTTATAACAACATTTTTGCCAGACTGAGCTCCAGATGAACTTTGGCCTTTCTAATTTTGTCCCTGCACAGCCTCTCAACATCCTTATAGTCCTCCTGAGTGGCCCGCTCTCTTTCCCAAAGGTCAACAACCCCCTTTTGCTTCCTGAACTCTAGCCACATCTCTCTGTCAGCCAGGCCAGATTTCTTCCATGCTGGCTCAACTTTGAGCACATGGGGATGGTCTGCATTTCCAGCACTCCTTATATTCCCAGCAATTCTTAAGAAATACTCATTTATGCCTCCATGGTATTTTATACATATATAGTACACCTATCTTTATATGCCTAAATATATACACCAGATTTTTATTCCCACGTGTTTATTTCCATTATATTTTGAAATTAAAAATACTATTAATAATAGCAAAAACCCTATCATTCTCATTCTATAGATGCAATAGTTCAATGTCAACATTTGCAGGAGAATATTTATTAACTTCCACCCAAGCAGTAGAATCTAAAAAATGAAATGAGTTTACATCTTCTCCAGTGAATTATATATTAATTGCAAAAGTAATTGTAGAATATGAACACATATGTAACAGTTAATATGAACACGGTCATTGCAAGTAAGCTTGCAATAATTAAAAATAATACTATAGCAGTTCTTTGCAAGTATTTCATCACATGTTGAGAATACTGCTCATCTGCTCATCAAATATATATATATTTATATATATATATATATATATTTTTTTTTTTTCCAATCTTCCACTTATTTTATTTTTAAATATCACAGAATCATAGAATGGCCTTGGTTGGAAGAGACCTCAAGAATCATCTAGTTCCACTACCCCTGCCGTAGGTAGGGACGCTACCCACTAGATCAGGTTGCTCAGGGCCTCATCTAACCTGGTTTTGAACACCTCCAGGGAGGGGGCATCCACAACAACTCTGGGCAACCTGTTCCAGTGTTTCACTACCCTCTGAGTTAAAAACTTCCTTCTAACCTCTACTCTAAATCTCCCCTCTTTTAGTGGAAAACCATTCTTGTCTTGTCATTATCTACTCGAATAAAGAGGCCTTCGCCATCTTTTTTATAAGACTCCTTTAAGTATTGAAAGGCTGTGATGAGGTCACCACAGATCCTTCTCTTCAGTAGGCTGAACAGCCCCAGCTCTCTCAGCCTATTTTCATAGTATAGTTGCTCCAGCCCCTTGAACATTTTTGTGCCCCTCCTCTCTAGACTCACTCTAACAGATCAACATCCTTCTTGTGCTGGGAGCTCCAGACATGGGCACAGTACTCGAAGCAGGGCCTCACCCCACTGAGGGCTGAGTAAAGGGGGACAATCACATTCCTCGAACTGCTGGCCACTCTATTTTATTTTATTTTTTTTTTTTTAGTGCAAATGGCCTTCTGGACTGCAAGTGTGCACTGCCATCTCATTTTGAGCTTTTCATCCATCAGAACCCCCAAATCCTTCTCTGCAGGGCTGTTCTCAATGAGTTCTTCTCCTAGTCTCTCCAAGATTTCTCCAGACATGTGCAGCACCCTGCATTTAGACTTGTTGAACCTCATTACATTCATGCGGGCCCACTTCTCAAGCCTGTCCAGGTCCCTTTGGATAGCATCACTTCCTTCTATAGCATTGTTATAAATGAAGTCTCAACTCAATCTGAATTTAGTAATATTTATAAAAGAAATATTTATAAAAGGTATAAAAGGCAAGTAAACAGCGCTGGGTGTGAGGGGAGTCTATGCTCCACCAACACGCACACATGAACATCAAACATTCTAAATATATAGAATATCAAACATTCTAAATATATAGAACATCACTTTTACATACTAAACCCGAGTACACCTATATGTATGTACAATCAGAAAAGGTAACAAACAATCCTTTAAGTTTCATGACTTAACAGTCTCCATTTTCCATTTCTTTTCTTGATCAGAGACAAGTCTCCATTTTCTACTCCTTTTGAACAATATGTCTTAATTTAAGTTGTCAGGAGTTGCAGAAACCCACACCTTGACCTCAGTTTGGTCCCATATTTCAGGATCATAAACTGTCTGATTATTAATAAGGAGAATAAGCTGTAAGGTTACCAGGACAGTCTTTGTTTCTAAGGATGTATGATTCCCCATAATGTGCAACTGCTTACCAGCGAGGGACAGTTGTGTGCGCGGGTCCGCTTCTCTCAGCTTGAGCTTCTTTAGAGCTCCGGTGCGCCCATTTCCGCTGACTTTCAGTACGAGCTTCTCTGAGCAGTTTGCTGAGTTTGGCCGAACCTATCTTCATGAGGTGATCAATGTGCCTGTTCCTGTCCTGGTCTCTGTTCTGCTAGTCTGTTCCTTTCCATTCCTTCTTTCTGCTTCTTTATTGATGACATAACTTCATCATGTTGCCCTTTTTTTTTTTTTTTTTTTAAACTTGAGGACAGTCTCCCCTCTTATAGTCTTCACCCCACAGCAGTTCTTTTCAAAACAACTTTTCATTGCTCAAACAACTTTGCATATAACAGCAACAGCAAACACCGATCAACTTCCATGCCTTAAGGTCTGGAGAACAAGCAACCGGAGACTGCATGGAGTCTCCTGAATCACCCTTCTTTGTTCCCTGTAAACTCTTTTACATCCCTGATGACCTCATCGTTAAGAGTTTAATGTTATCATTAACCACGGGGCTTTCTGACCCCCATGGACACACTCCCAGATCTCCCCCTTCTTTATTAATATCAACCATTTTCTCGACATGAATTACCACTTCATATATAACAGTATCAACTGCACCACTCAGCTTGGTGTCATCGCCAAACTTGTTAAGGGTGCATTTGATACCACTGTCTGTGTTATTGATAAAGATATCAAATAGCACCAGTCTGAGGACAGACCCCTGAGGAACACCATTCATCACCAGCCTCCACTTGGACAGAGAACCATTGACCACCACTGTCTGTGTGTGGCCTTCAAGACAACAAATTTGGACTCGATGATCCTTATGGGTCCCTCCCAACTCGGGACATTCTATGATTCTATGAACTCCTTATCCACTGAATAGCCCACCCATCAAATCCATATCTCTCCAATTTGAAGACTAGAATGTCATGTGGGATTGTGTCAAAGGCCTTACAGAAGTCCAGGTAGAAGACATCAATCGGTCAACTAATGCAGTCACTCCATTGTAGAAAGCCACCAGATTGGTCAGGCATGATCTACCCTTGGTGAAGCCATGCTGGTTGTCTTGGATCAACTCCTTGTCTTACAAGTGCCTTGACATTGTTTCTTTTCCATGATCTAGCCAGGCACAGAGATGAGCCTCACTGGTCTGTAGTTCCCCAGATCCTCCTTTCTATCCTTTTTAAAAAGGAAAGTGTGTGTGTGTGTGTTTGTTTGTTTTTGATTATTTTTTATTTTTTCCAGTCATCAGGGACTTTGCCTGACTGCCAGGACTTTTCAAATATGATGTAAAGAAGTTTGGCAACTACATCAACCAATTCCTTCAAGACCCTGGTGTTAATCCGCAGCTGACGGAACACATGCAGCCGACTCAATACAAGTGGTAAAGCATAGTTCTTCTTTATTACCTGGATAGCGCATATTTATACAGTTTGTTATAATTATGTCTATTAGTCACTTACTGATTGGCTAACACTAAAGGTTATTTTAGTTAATGTTCCCCCTACTTGCGGTTACATACGGACATAGCTTCCTCACGTTTCTGGCAGCAGTTTCTTCATAGAAACTACCTCTCCGAGATAAGGACATTCTTTCTTTGCCACGCAGTACTTTTTCACTTCTCTTGGTACTTTTCCACTCCTCAGTTATGCTAACTGAGGCCTACTCCTGGTTGCTTAAAACAAACTCTGATCGAACAACTGTTCTACCGACTCATGTCCACGCCCTTTGTGCCAATTCCCAACACCCTGGGATGAATATCATCAGGCCCCACAGACTTGTATATATATAGTGTTTATATTTATTATGTATATGTATTATATATATATATATATACATACTATACTATACATGTATATTTATTTCGATTAGTGGTTTTCTGCCAGCTGTTTACTGTGTATAATTTTTGTATGATTTGATAATCACAGTATTAATCTGTGCATGTGGTAAGTATGTCTCAGAACCAAGGTACAGATGAGCGTGTAATGAAAGCTCTAGATTATGTTGCCCTTTGCAGCTAAATCAGTTTAGAAAATGACATTTTGGTGGAAACATACTATATACAGGAGAAGAAAACTGCACCTGGAAAAGTTTCTTGAATGAAACTAGTATTAACTAAACTGGTAGATGAAGTCTTCATCTAACATGATGTCCTGGTTTCAGTTAAAACAGAGTTAATTTTCTTTCTAGTAGCTGGTAGAATGCTATGTTTTGGCTTAGGATGAGAAGAGTGCTGATAACACCCCGATGTTTTAATTGTTGCAGAGCAGTGCTTATACCAAGCCAAGGACATCTCAGCTTCTTGCTCTGTCCTGCCAACAGGCAAGCTGGGGGTGCAGTAAGAGCTGGGAGGGGACAGACCCAGAACAGCTGACCCAAACTAGCCAAAGGGGTGTTCCATACCATCTGACGTCATGCTAAACAATATATAGGGGTGGCTAGCCGGGGGAGGGGGCGGGACTGCTTGGGGTTAGGCTGGGCATCGGTCAGCGGGTGGTGAGCAATTGCATTGTGCATCACTTGTTTGTACACATTATTAGTAGTAGTACAATTATCATCATTGGATTATTATTATTATTAATAATAATAATAATAATAATAATAATAATAATAATAATAATAATAATAATAATTTTCCTGTCTTATTAAACTGTCTTTATCTCAACTCACGGGCTTCACTTTCCATTTCTCTTCCCCGTTCCAGAGAGGGATGGGGGAGGGTGAGCGAACAGCTGCGTGGTGTTTAGCTGCCGGCCAGGTTAAACCATGACACATGATAAAGATAGGGCCAGTTTATGGATTCTCAGCCACACACTGAGTTAATTTTCTGAGTTTCAGCCTAGGTCAGAGGGAATGATTTGGGGAAAATGGGACAGGAATAAGATAGCTTGTCTTCAGGGAAACATGAGGGAGAATTCATGGGTAACTGCAGCCTATGTCTATTATCATCCCTTGCTATTCCAAATATCAGGATGAAAATTCCACTGCCAAATATCATGATGAAAATCACACTGTCTCACCAGCTTAAGTGGAGGTAACATTGCACATTGTATGTATTACCTACTTTACTTTCAGTATAGGAAGTATTCTTATTCAGAATAAAATCTCCTGGCTTTCTAGGTTTTGAATTCAGTAGTGTAGGTTAATATATTTTTTCTACATGTTGTGGATATGCCTCAAAATTCAAAGTTTTGGGATAAAGTGCTTTTATTATTAACTATAATCATAAAATTGAATTCTCTGATGACTCGCTTTAGCAACATTATTAGGTCTGTTGGCTACCATAAAATACGATTGGAATAGACAATTTCAAATTAATCTCTTACTAATTAGCAGCTTTCTGTAAAATCACAGCAAGATGTAAGGACATGAATATGGAAAATAGGTTTGGGAAAATGCAGCCTGTATTAAAAACAGCAATGTTATAATAGGTACTAAAACTAATTATGTCAGGTTCTTGGGGCAGTTTCACTACCTTTCTGTCCATTTATGTAAAGAAAATTCTGTCAGTTGTTGAAAATCTCATTTGAATAGCAGGTCATAAAAAAGAGCTAGTGCCTACAAGTAGGTGATATAAAGACTTTAAGTCTAAATCTGGACCTTCAGTCCACTCATGAATGGCAACAAAGTCCTCCTCTAAATCTAACTTAGTTCATGGAAAAAAAAAAAAAAAAAAAAAAAAAAAAGTACCCCCTTGGAAGAAAAGATTCAGCTGTTTCCTATTTATTTCTGTTCATGTTACATAGGCATGCCTATTACCACTTAGAAAATATAATGCCAACAGTTTATAAGATAAGCTATTATCTGATTCTGATTTTCTGGATATCATCCAGAAAATCAGAATAATAATAAATCTGCTCAGTTTTTTGTTATAACAGTAATAGTACCATTAAATGCCATATTGAGTATACTTGGCCACCCAGAACTATGTGTTTTTAAAAAGCTTTTCCATCACTAAAAACAAATTAAAATCTCTCACTCAGAGATTCACAAGAATTTCTTGTGAAAAGAGACGGATAAAGGAGAAGATATTCACAAGAGTTTAAACAAACTCTTCTTTTAAATATAAATACTATAAGAAACAGTAAAAAGAAAAAAGAAAAAAAAAGAGATGTTATGTCATAGATATCTAGAAATATCACATATTCATGTAAACTTACAATATTTGAAATAGTAACCTGTTTTTTTTTTTTTTTGGAATGCATTCGTAAAAGGAGAAAATTAATATTCTGTCAAATAAATGTTGGAAAACATTCACAGAAGTTCCCTTTATTGACTCTGGAGAGTTGTTGTTTTATACTTTCTGGTTGTTCACCGGCTTTAACATTCCCCATCAGAATCTCCAAAAACAACTGAGCAATTAACATCTGTCTTTGAGCAACAAAATTATCAACAACAACAACAACAACAACAACAAAAAACAGATTTTTTAAAATACTACATAGGCAGTATTGGGTGCATAGGACACGTACACATGCATGCACATGATAACTCTAAAAGTCTGAACAAGGAAAACTTTGACATTTTAGATATTAGGTTAATTCATCTAGTCATAGCATACATGATATTCCATTAGTTACTCATCGAGGTACAGTTATCTTTACTTATCAAGAGTTGTGGCAAAGACATTTCTAAAAGTCATCTTTGATGCAATAGCTGGAAAAAAAGTTCAGATTGATTGATTTGATTTTTCCTGAAAAGAAATTACCTTTCTCTGAACTGTGACATTGAAGAGTACTTGAGAGTGGAGAGTGAAGTTTTAATATCAAACCCTTGCAAAGAAACAAAAGAATGCATGAACGAGAATGGAATAAAAATGACAGTCATTTTTAATATCTTAAAGCATTTACCAGGGCTCTTTAAAGTTAAAAAATTATTAAACTTTATGTGAGAAAGAATAAGCACCAAACCAAAAGTTTGCTGTTGTACTTTGAATAAATGATTAAGCTTTCGTAATGGAATGGGCTTGAAGCATACTCCTTGAGCCTTCAACTTCATGATCACTCAGGTTAAAGCACACAAACAAAGTCAGCTTCAACTCAAGCCAGTTTCCCAACCCAGCTGGGACCAGGTGAATATCCTGGGGGAAAAAAAAAAAAAAAAAAAAAAAAAAAAGTGAGAATGGGACAGCTGTGGTGGGAGAAAATCTGATGCCTTGAGCATCAGAGCCATAGTGGAAGTTGTTCATGAAATGAGTTTGGTTGACAAAGATGTCTAATATGGTCCTTAAGAGCATTCCAGAATGTAGGTACATATAGAGATCCCACATCAGAATAAGACATTGATTTCTGCAGTCCATGCCTTGGTTTCCTGTAAATGAAATTCCATGTGAGCATCAGAAGAGAGAGTTTAAAACAGGTGGTTTTCAAAAAAAGAGTTACAGTGCATTTCTGTGTGATGCCTAGTCAAGGTACCTGGGAGACTAGAATATAGGGCGCACCATAGAGTACTTTTGCATTTTAGTATAAGTGAAGATGAAGCTTGTCAAAGAACGTGTTTAATTCTAGTATAAAAGACAGTAGAAAAGATGGGAAACTTCAGAGGAGGTATTACTCTTCAGAATATCATTCTGGAGAGGTATTTAAACTACTGAGTTCCTAAATAAAGAGTGTTTCTGATCCTCTCACTTTGTTTGGGACTTTGTTGGGATGAATCCTTTCCATTTGTCAATCCCAAAGTCTTTCCCTACCAAATCTGTCCAAATTCAAAACTAACAATACATTTTTGTGATTTACCAATATAAAAAGTTCACTCCATTCATTTCTTTGGATTAATCCTTTGTTTACAGAAAGGATGTATGAAATTCTAATCTGAATATATTGTTATCATTGGCTTTTGTATCAGTTTACATTGCAAGACAATGTAGATGTCTAATTTGCTTCTATGTCCTGGTTGTCCAGTCATTCACTCTGTGTAAATGTTAATTTCCTTTTAGATGACTATTGGAGTGAATGAACTGAATCCTATAAAGCAAAGCCTAGATGTGGTTCTCTGGATTTTTATTCTAAGGTTTTCCAACATTTTCCCTGTAGATCCATCATCTCTGCATGCTCCAAAAGGATTCACAAGCATAAAATGCATATAACTATTTCATTCAGTAAGGACTTTATTTTCATATTTATGCAACCATCTGGTTTGTTCAGACTTTGCCTACCGTAAAGCACACTGAACTGGAAAACAAACAAAGAAACCTACAAATATAGAATGTGGGGGGTCATAGAAACACATAGCACTGAAGAAATTCCAGTACTAACTGAAAACTACTGTAGAAAATATCAGTCCTCTATGGAGAAGTAGACTGTTCTGCACCATCTAGCTTGTGTGGCTTGCACCCAGTTGTAAAGTGCTGAAGAATAAACTCTCAGTATGTCCTGGTATCAGTTCATCAGTTAGTTCCATCACAATTTTTATACATCGTACCTTAATTCAAATACTTGAGTAGAGATCATTTTTGTTCTTTTGAAGAAGGTTCATACAGAAGATTGACTCTCTTCTGAACATCTTAACCAGTTGTTTCAGCTTCTGATACCCAAGTAAATAAGCAATCCAATATTCACAGACTTTTTGATCATAGCATAAGTGAGAAATTTATTTCTGTTTCTTTCATGATTTAAAATTACTGGTCTTTGTATTCTCACTTTTTTTTTTTTTTTTTTTTTTTTTTTTTTAACACTTCACTTGCTACAGGAGGTGTGCCTTTGGACTGATTTTTTTATTATATTGAGAATATTATTTTTTATGTATTTATATATTTCCTTATATTGCTTTTTTTTTTTTTTTCTGTATGCTCCTGTTATATTTTTTTTTATAAGCAAAATTTTATTTCTCAAATGTATTTTTTTTAGCTTCACATATACTTCATAAAAAGGTATGTGAATAGAGACATGTCTGTGATTAAGAACCCCAAATGACTGTTGTCAGTTTCTCTGTATTTAAACAAGGGATTTTTATACTGAAGAACAGTAGCATCCTCTTATAAGGCTATGTGTGAATGAATCACAAAAAAAAAACAAAAACAAAAAACAAAAACAAAAACAAAAAAAAAAACGTAACGTGAATAAGTTGCATTATGCACAGTCATGGGAACATATTCATTATTATGACAGGGAAAGAGAATACTCTTTGTTGTTTTGATAGCATCTGAAAAACTTACTGTGCCTTTAGGTGGTGTAAATAGAATGTAACAAATACATTGAGATAAAGTTTTATAGTGCTATTTGAAGTCTTTTATTTTGGATTTTCTAGCACTTTAATGTAACTTGGATGTCACTAAAGTTGTTGAGGAATTCCAGTTTGGTTTAATAAATGCATTTGAATAATAATGAAATTAGATTACCACAGGTTTTCAGAATTGTCTTGTGTTTCAGAATTACTTTTCCACTGATGAATTGACAAATACACCTGTTTTATTTTTTTCTCCTTTCTCTTTTGATTACACAATTTTCAGCTTCCCTTTCAAACTTTGGAAAGAATTTCTTTTGGATGCAGGACCAAGTACTGTCTTGTTTACAAAGACAAATCAGAACTCAGGTAACAGAAAGCAAATAATGTGCTGTGAAGAAACACATAGACACACACATTAAAAACAAACAAACAAACAAGAAAAAAGAACCCTTTTTGTCTTGTTAGGCTCTACTACAATCAGATTTTGAACAGCCAGAGGCAGAAACAAATGTAATATTTAAGTAGAGAAGAATAGGAGTGCTAGAAAAACATCATGGCCAAAAACAAGGAATAGTGGCAGACAGTAGGCTGTATACTGCCTCAGATCTGAACAGTGTTGGCTGATACAGGCTGTAGATAATCAACCTGTCCATTTTGTTGACATTTCTGGGAAAGGGGTGGGGTTCTTCAGCAATCTTCTTGCAGTAAAACAGATGACAGCTAGAAATAGACAGTGCTTTTATGCTTGAAATGTCTGGCATACAGGATCATATGCAGACTCTGCTTGAGGTACCACGGTACTGAGCAAAAGGCTGGAGTAGTAAAACAACTTGATGAGAGGTAACTGTATCCCCAATCTTTCTTTACACAATCAACCTATCCTGCTTATGCATGTGGTTGACAAGCACTTTTATGAGCAGAGATCATACTGAATTCAATAGTAACTCATGACCCAACATTACTGAGAAAACCTTATCAACTTATCATATTTGTCAATTATTATAATGTTTATATGAAATCACTCAAAAAAAAAAAAAAAGTCCTGACCTCACTATGGAGCTGATAATTCAACAATCAGCTGAGGATGATAGCACCCACTGTGCAGAGCAACTGGCCAGCTGGTGGGAAATTCAGACTGTCATCACAGTGCAGGGACTTAACATATTTATCGGATACTTGAGATGAAAAAGTAGTAGTTCACAGGGACTTTTTTTTTCCCTAAGCCATCTGGTCCTGAGGTGTCTATTACCCTTATTACTGAATCATTACAGTCAATGAGGTGAATAACACAATTAAACTTGTTTACTTGTCATGTAACAGTTGGTTAACAGAGAAATGTAACTTCTACTTTCTGGTCTATTCTGCAATAAAAATATATCTCAGCTCCCCTAAGTGATACCTAAAATTAATTCTAGATAAATATCTTTTAATTTGTAGTCTAATTTAAAAGTACATTAATTCTTTTTAGTCTATTCTACATATGAATATTATATTACAGTCACTACAAAAACTGCTCCTTATAATTAAAACCATAAAACATAAATAATTGGTGATAAATACAGATATGTATACTCATCATTTTACTGTTCATGAAATAAGAGCACATTTATGGAAACCTTCCACAAAATGCAATTTATTCATGCAGAATTGTAAGAAAGGCAAAAAGCTCTAAAACTGATCAATATATAAAAGTCTTATTTGCGTAAAAAGCTTCAGAGTATTTCATTAGATGAACTCATAAAAGTGTGAATAAGTGGTTATTGTATTACAATAAAAGGATTATACTTCTTGTATTAAAACAAAATTTAAATAATAAGGATTATGCTGTTTGAATTAATTATTAAAGCCAGGAAATGTCACAGTGGTAACAATGGAATTTAATGTAAGGGTTTCAACTGCAATAATTAATGTTATCCTAGAAATTAGGAACTAAAGATGGATTTTTATACTTATGTTAAAACCTCCTTTTGGGATCTGCAAATTAAAACAAACAAACAAACAAAAAAAAAAAACACTACAAATATTCTTCAGTGTAATGCAAAATATTTCAAGTCAAAGGACTCGTGGTCCTAGACTTCATTAGGTCAGAGATTTAGTGAGCATTCTAGAGCAACATGGTTAATCATTCCTACCCCTCCTCCCCCAATGAATTAGAAATTATATTTATATAAATTATATTTATAGACGTGTTTGCTTTAGTTATCATTTATTCAGTTATGTGGTCTCAGTTGCCCCCACAACCTCAGACTCTATGCATCCCAACATCACACATTATGGTATGTTTTAAGTAATACAAGGGAATAGATGAGACTGACATGTACTCAGCTATCAGTTTATCCTACAGGTACAGAAGCAATAACTTGAAAAACGGTAGCCCATTATCAAAAAAAGTAAAATAAACTAAATAATATTATTGAGGGTGGTTTAAGTTAATGAATTTGACTTTGCCTAGAAATATACAGGAGATGTTCACAAGGCTGATAATAGTTTAAAGAGATGTCCCACTTATTCTCTGAGTAGTCAGCACTGTTCTCATTGAATACTGTTCTCATGAATACAGTTCTCATTTCTTTTAGGGATTTTAAACCAAAATTTACATGGTCCAAAGGAATATTCAACTGTCAAAATGTTCTGATGAATGAAGGTGTTATGAATCACAGTAACCTTGAAATTACACCTCCACAATATCCATGTCATTAACTCCAAAGTGTATTTCCTAGACTAGCATGGTTTATGTCCATGTTAGTCTGTTGTAATGCATTCTTCATATAAGGATTTTTATTAATGTTTGAACTTTTCTGTCTAATCAAGATTTACTTTCAATACTAATGTTTTTGTTAATGTACCTTTTACCTTTTTTGTTTTGTTTTGTTTTGTTAAGATCTCTTCTGAATATGATGTAAAACAAGATTATATGTGAGTGGGTGTGTACTTCAGGATGCATAACATGATTTAATAAAGAGGCTGTAGGTCTAGACTCTGACAAAACCATACTGCATAGACATTCACTATTATATTTAGGACACTAAATGTATTATAATTGTAGATATTCTTTTTACTGTCTGTTTCATCTCTCCAGCTAGGGACTGACAAATTTATTTTATTACATTGTACTTTTAATCTTGTTACATTTATTACTTTGCTTATTTTTTTATATATATATATATTTTATTGAACAAATTCTTTTTTTTTTTTTTCTTATGTAATACCACAGTGAAATATTAGATAAAAGAGATTATTAGAATATTACGCTATGATTTTTCTGTCTGCTGTACATCTTCCACTTTGTTAATTGCTTAGTAAAAATTACACGGCAGTTAAAATATTTTTTAACAAATATAGAACTATAGAATTATTAGAATCAATAGAGAAGTTTAATTCATCTCTAGAGAAATGATCTAGGGAGATACTTGAAATTCCAAAGGGATTGATAACTTTCACATATGCCCTCTAATATCAGCCTCTCTTTGGCCAGAAGCTAGAATGACTGTAATGCTGCACAAATAAAGCTAACACAGAAATACTATCACAACAATCTTTTTCAGTTTTCTGTTTTGAATATCGGATAGAAAAGTAATATATGTAAAGGTAATACAGATGAACTAGAACTTTGTGATGACTGAGAATTAGATGGAGGAAAGAGAAGTACCAAGATTTTGCTACTCGTCACTTAAACAAACAAACAAACAAACAAACAAACAAACAAAAAACAATAAAAAAAACCTGTTTAAGCACCAGGAACTGCTATATCTGTTCTCAATTCCCTGACAGGACATTTGGTAGGTTTAAATTTCTTCACCTACACTTCCTGAGAGAAAAAAAAGTGTTGAACGTCTCTTTATTTATTTTTAAAACAAGAAAGTTCCATTTCAATGTTACAGTTCCTCAGTTAAAATAAATAAATAAATAAATAAATAAAAATAAAAATACAGTAAGATAAAAATAAAATAAAAATAAAAATACAGTATTTGGCTTATAGTCTTCCAACACCTACATTTCTCCACCTCTTCCACCTGGCAGCTTGGGAAAGTTGCCCAGGTTACACCAGAATGCTTTAGAATAAAACTAGCATACTATTTTAGCATACTAGGTGTTGACAGGCCAACATGGTTAACACATGGTTTTGCCAGGACAAAAAAAAAAAAAAAAAAAGTTTCTCTCTGTATAAGCTAAATCATACTGGTTTCAAGCATGCCAGAAGATCACATGAAGGGTATAGTTGAATATAATGTGATGCTACCTGTATTTTAGACACAATCTGAGTGCCTGAAAAAAAATTAAGAGTTAGCACTTTATCTTCATGTCCTCATGTGTTTTTTTTTTGGGGGGTGGGGGAAGCCAGAGAAGTTGTTTGAGGAAAAAATAAAATAAAATTAAAATTACATACTGTCTCCCTGGTATAGTACAGAGATGCTTCGTACCTTAGAATTTTTGATATATGTCTAGTAGTTTCAAAGGGATACTAGAACAGAAAGCATTGGGTTAGCAGTCTGTGTTGTTGATGACTCTACCTCTAACAAGCTTTATCTTTGAAGACACATACCCATGACTAATTATGAAATAATATGTTGGTTTATACAGCTAGCATCCAAACTTGGCTGAGTTCCAATTACAAATGGAAATATAATGCCAAAATATCAGTTTTGGGATTCTGTGATCAGAATCACAGAATCATCCAGGTTGGAAGAGACCTCAAGATCACCTAATCCAACCTCTGACCTAACACTAACAAGTCCTCCATTAAACCATATCACTAAGCTCTACATCTAAACATCTTTTAAAGGCCTCCAGGGATGGTGACTCAACCACTTCCCTGGGCACCTCATTCCAATGCCTAACAACCCTTTCAGTAAAGAAGTTCTTCCTAATATCCAACCTAAACCTCCCCTGGCGCAACTTTATCCCATTCTCCCTTGTCCTGTCACCAGGCACATGGGAGAATAAACCAACCCCCACCTCACTATAGCTTCCTTTAAGGTATCTATAGAGTGTGATAAGGTTGCCCCTGAGCCAGGCTGAACAACCTCAGCTCCCTCAGCTGCTCCTCTGTCGTGGTTCCGCTCGAGTGGGCAGCCGAGCTCCACCACAGCCGCTCTCTCACTCCCCCTCCTCAAAGAGGAATGGGGAGAAAATATGTGAAAAGGGCTCAAGGATTGAGATAAGGACAAGAAAATCACGCAGTAATTATTGTAACGGGCAAAACAGACTCGGCATAAGGAGACAGTAAGATTTATTGCCTATTACTAACAAGCTAGAGAAGTGAGAAAGCAAAGGAAAAAAATACCAAAAGCACCTCCCCCCCCCCATCCACCCTCTTCCACCTCCTCCCCCCGAGCGGCGCAGGGGAACGGGGAATGGGGGTTATGGTCAGTCTACAGCACTTCTTCTCTGCCGCTCCTTCTCGGTCACTCTCGTCCCCTGTGCTGTGGGGTCCCACCCACGGGATGCAGTCCTTGATGAACTGATCCGGCGTGGGCTTCCCTCAGGTAGCAGCTCTTTCAGAACTGCTCCAGATATGGGTCCGTACCACGGGGTCCATCCCTCAGGAGAAAACTGCTCCAACCTGGCTCCCCTACGGGCAGCAGCTCCTGCCAGGTCACCTGCTCCTGCGTGGGCTCCTCTCCACGGGCTACAGGTCCGGCCCGGAATCTACTCCGGCAGGGGTCTTCCACAGGCGGCAGCCTCCGTCGGTGCAGGGCCACCTGCTCCACCGTGGTCTCCTCCACAGGCTGCAGCGTGGAACCTTGCTCCACCGTGGTACTCCATGGGCTGCAGGGGGACATCCTGCTTCACCATGGTCCTCACCACAGGCCGCAGGGGACTTCTGCTCCGGCGCCTGGAGCACCTCTCCCCCTCCTTCTACACTGACCTTGGTGCTGTGCCTCACTCCCTTGACTCTCCTGGCTGCTGTGTGGCGCAGCGTTTTTTCTCTGTCTTAAATATGCTCTCACAGAGGCGCAAAACAGCATCGCTTATTGGCTCAGCTCTGGTCAGCGGTGGGGCCCTTCCCAAACATGGGGCAGCTTCTAGATCCTTCTCACAGAAACCACCCCTATGGCTCCCTGCTACCAAAACCTTGCCACGTAAACCCACTACATCCTCATAAGACCTGTTCTCCAGACCCCTCACCAGCTCTCTGGCCCTTCTCTGGACATGTTCCAGCACCTCGATGTCCTTCTTGTAGCGAGGGGCCCAAAACTGAACACAGTACTCGAGGTGTGGCCTCACCAGAGCCGCGTACAGGGGGACAATCACTTCCCTAGTTCTGCTGGCCACACTGTTTCTGATACAAGCCAAGATGCTCTTGGCCTTCCTGGCCACCTGAGCACACTGCTGGCACATATTCAGCTGACTATCAACCAATACTCCCAGATCCTTCTCTGCCAGGCAGCTTTCTAATCATTCAATATTTGTATAATTAATTATGTGAACAACAGAAATACAGATGTTGTTGTTTGGTTGGTTAGATGGTTGGTGGTAGTGTGTGTTTTGTTTTGTTTTGTTTTTTGTTTCTTTATTATCTTTATTATTGCTGAACTGATTTTTTTGTAGTTGGATTCTAAACTGTGCGTAAGGATGCAGATTGGATCCTTGTATTTCAAGCTGTCTTTAAAGTTTAGTAAAGCTTTCAGTTTTCATTAAGAAATTCTACATTGTTAATGGAAGTAAGGTGGTCTACCACCTTATTTGTCTATTTCTGTGATTTCTGGGGGAAGCAATATGCAATCAGAAAAATATTTTTACCCTTTCATTTTTCAAAGTTATGTTGAAGTATTCAACACTCTAAGTGGTATTTAGAGTACATACTATTTTCTTGTACAGGGGGCACAATTATCTGTTAGCAAGTAAGACAATGTGACCCAGCTTAAATTCTGTATGATCAAAGTGTTTTTAGATAACAGAACTATGGTATTTAATGTGATATTTATAAGAACTAGCAATATTGTTGCTGATGATGCTCCCTAAAAAATTATTTAATCTTCTCATTTCTCTATAGAAGAATCAGTTATTATCTAACTTATGTTTGGTACAAGTGTCCTGGTTCAGCTAGAATAGAACTAATGTTCCCCCTCTTAGCTGGTATAGTGTTGGTTTTGAATTTAGGATGAGAATATGCCAAAGGGATATTCCATAGCATATGATGTCATGTTGAACAATTAATGACTGGCCAGGGTGAAGGACACCACTGCTCAGGGCTGGGCTTGACATCAGTCAGCAGGTGGTGAGCAATCGCATTGTGCATTACTTGCTTTGTACACATTATTATTATTACTATTATTATTATTATTATTTCTTTTCTGTCCTAATAACCTGTCTTTTTTTTTTCCTCTATTCTCTCCCCCATCCCACTGTGGGGGGAGGGTGAGTAAATGGTTCTGTGATGCACAGCTGTCTGCCAAATTAAACCATAACAACAAGAATGACCCATATACATGTAGAGCTACCCAAGGTAGAGGTGAGATAAAAATATCATATCTTTTTCTGCTTTTATTTGATATTTGTATAAAGATGTGTCTAAAAAGGATGAAAAGACACATACAATGTTTTTTTGGTTTGTTTCTTTGTTTGTTTTTGTTTTTAAATACTTTTTTTTTTTTTTTTTTTTTTTTTTAATACATTACAAATCCAGTAAATTATGCACAATAAGCAATGTATGGATGTTGTTCTGGATCATGCCATACTCTCCTTATTCTGTCATCCTGCTTCATCAAAGCTCTTCATCAAAATCTGTAAGACCTTTAACACAATAAGCAAAATCAGCAGGAGCAGAACACATTAACAGATGTATTTAGAAATAGATGTAGATATTTTTATTTCTTCAAATTTCTCTCTTTATGGATTTATGTATACATGCACATAGTACAGGAAGATATACATGTAAGAAATTAAATAAATATTGCTTTGAAAATCCTAGTTTTATCTGTTTCTAAAGTGACAATACCAATGCGGAAAAGCAACAGTAGAAAATGGTTATGCAGAAAATTGAAAGTATAATTATACATTTTATTATATTGTTACACTGTCAGACCTCATTGAATAACTACAATTTCTCTTCAATTTGAAAATAACATGTTTCCATACAAGCAGTGTAAGAATGCATGTTATAATATTCATAAAAGTTTGTTTTTCTCAATCATATTTCAGAAATGTCAAGCCCATTTTAGAGAAACTCTTTACATTCTCCCATACTTATAACAGTATATTCAGGGTACGGAATGTATTGAAACAGACTTAGGCTCATAACATGAACTTGATAATTCATTCTGTATTTCCAGGTCTTTAGATTATTTAACAGGTGTTTTGAAATGGTTCCAGATAGCCTTATGTTAAAGTAAAATTAGCCCAAAAGTACTAACGTTATACATGTACATGTATTCCTCTGATCTGTATTCCATTGCCGTTCATTGTTCTTCTCACTCACCCAAACCCTTCAGTTAGCAACTTGCAGCTGCTCACAAGCGGTCATTAATGACTACTAGACATCTGATCACTAGACACCTGATCACTTCATCTTTCTTCCTTATCTGAACTTTCTGCTATAAATTAATACAGCAAGATCAAGACAGAATAATGTACTTTGCAGTCTCTCATATCTAATATATTGTACATGTTTTTACGTATTTTTTCCTCTGTGGACATTTCATTTTCAATTATTGTATACTAAACTACGTGTTCCAAACAAAAATAAAACTCTTCTGTCTGCACAGAGTATAGAATGTAGAGTCTCAGTTTAAGTTGGACAATGTCTGCAGTTTGATTTCCAGTAGGAATTTTACCCTATTAAATATTTGTTCAGTCAACAAATTCACTCACAGCTGTCTCAAAAGCATTTTATCAAAATTTTATTTTTAAGTTCCTGTGGCAAATGACTCCTATTTTCTGATGACAGATGAATCATTAATGGAAATGATTTCAGAATTTTTGTATCTTATAATAACAAGCAGTATATAAAAACAAAAGTTAAATGCTTTTGCAAAAAGTTCTTATTAATCTTTAACTAGAAAACAGGGAAAAACTTTTCTTTCAGAAATGTGTCGTTAATTCTAATTCAGAGAAATGCTGAACATTTTAGGTGATTAAGCACTATTCAAACTGATAGGAAACATTTTATCCATTTTAAAATCTATAACATTTCAATACATTAAAAAAATATGACCCAGCACAGTCCATTTGCAATAGGTTACTTTGAAAATATGTTAAATTTTTTATAAAGGAAGTCTGAACATTTTAGATATTATTTGATATGAAGTGTGAGTCCTTAATTTGAAAACAAAACAAAAAATACACAATTGTCTAGAGTGCAGATATTATATTGATACATCCTGAAAGTATGGTTTTAGAAACATAATTATGTTTCAGCAAATGTCACGTTGACTTCTGACAAAATTTGATGAATAATTTATGCAGCCATGGTCACCATGCACAAATATGTAATAATTGGGAACCGTAATCTGAAATAAAGTGGTCACATTCAAAGCTGTCTGAAAAACAAGGATTCCAGTATGATGGTTTTGTTTATTTTATTTTTGTTCTGTTTTCCCAGATTTAATTTGGATCCATGTGGAACAAAATAAATTATCATCTATTTTCTTATAATGCTTATTTAAAACATAACACAATGTTTTATAATTGTATTTCTTTCCTGGATTACATAAGTTTTTTGTCAACTGACTCGAATTTTAAAGTCTTTTTTAAAGGGCCCTAATTCTCCCTGACTAGTTAGGAAGTCTTGGGGGCAAACTAGAATTTTTAGTCTTTAAATATATAAAAATATATAGGGATTCTAGGGGAATTGATCTTTTTGGTTGCTGTTTCTCTGTAGTAGCAAGAATCCTACATAACCCGTTCCCATTGTTAAAGCTTTAATAGGAACTCTTTATGTAGCTTTCAAAGTGATTCTTTTTCTTTTCAAATAGGTATCTGACACAACAAAATAATCACTGTAATATATGATCAGTATTAGTTTATCAGTGTTGCTGTAAAATTACTCCCATTACAGACATTCACTTGTAGAATCAGCAGGTGATAATCATTCAGTCCTGAACCTGACATACTACAACTGTCATTATAACACACTTTTAATCATTTTGTGAATGAACATTTAATCAGGTAGCTGCATATAATTACCTTTTGAATACACATACGATTAAATTCAAAATCTCAAAGAGAAACTTTACAAAGTACTAGATTTTGGAGAATTAGGTACTACATAAACAACATTAAATGAGTTCAGAAACCTAAACTCTAAGCTTGATTAATGTTAATCTGTCATAAGCATAGACAGTATTATACTTACATGTGATTAATAGCATCTCTGCTCTATGAAAACACATTTTAGTGAGAAAAGCATTTAATGGTATTTGAATAGCAAAACTTAACCCATAGTAGATAGTTGAAATATTTTTTATTTTATTTTATTATTTTTTTTTGGTGTGTGTTTGTTTTTGGGGGAGGCGAGGTGAGGTCTAGGCGAGGAAAATCATGTCCATAAATATTATCTAGCTTTAACCCTCATGCCATGGACAGGGGCACCTTCCACAGGACCAAGTTACTCAAATTCCCATCCAGCTTGTCCTTGAACACCTCTAGGGATGAAGGCATCCACAGCTTCACTGGGCAACCTGTTCCAGTGACTTAGCACCCTCTAAGTAAAGAATTTCTTCCTAACATGTAATCTAAATCTCCCCTCTTTTAGTTTAAAAATATTCTCCATTTTTTTATGAATACTCCCTATTGTCCTATCACCATTTGCCCTTGTAAATTTTAACTAAGACTATAGTTGATTATTTTGACAATTATATATATATGTATATATATATATTGATTTGTATGATTTATTTACATGCACAGACACACACAAAGATATCTGTGTATATATAAATATAACTATGTAGAGAGATGTACCTTTCCATATATTTATATATGCTCATGTACATATATATACACACACCAGTGTTTTCAAGTGTTTACTATTGTAAAGCTTTGGCAGTAAATTACTGATGTTAAATGAATATCCTGCTATTCTAAATAAAACTAAACTGAAGATGTTATTGATTTGTTGTTACAGATATTTTTTGGGTCACTAATGATATTTGGCTATTTAATAGTTGTGTAGAACACTACTTTGAAAAATTTGGTGGTGGAGAAGGCTTTATTATGTCAATGGAAATTTCATGAGAATCCTACACATTTAAAACTGATGAAGATTTGTAAAGAAAATTACAGGAGTATTAGCATTTCATTACAATTCTTGAAAATCTGGCTGAGAATGGGATTTGGCCATTCTTAAAAGAAGAAATCAGGAAAAATAAATATATTAATTAATTAATTAATTAAAGGTGAAGAAAACCATAATTGTGGATGCCTGTCATGCACGTTGAGGTTGCTTCGAATAATATTTTAATAGCTAATACTCTGTATTTACAGAGAATAACCACAGGATATCCATTGTGGGAAGCTCTCATTATTCAGTCCTATTAACTGTCAAAGTGTCCAAGAAAATTAAATAAAAGGTTCTACTGATATGAACAGATAAACTGCAAGCCTTGTAAAATATATGAAATGAAACTCTAGGCAGAGCTGAGTGAGGTTTTCTAATATAATATAAAGCACATTGCCATAAATCTTTTCAAGTTACTTACATCATAAAGAATTTACTTGCTTCTGCCTGCTTGTTGATCTCTTCTGAATGTTTCTTCATCTTTCCAATTTCTATAAGTAGTGTTAAGAATCAACACAAAATGGACCATGAAGGTCCTGGAACCCAAGGGTGATGATGCAAGTGAAAGAGCTGCAAAAGAAATAACAGCTGTGGTATAATAACAACAGAACTCTGTGCCTTCTGCCATAGATTTATATATCATGTGCAGTTTTATCTGGTGACAACAATAATATTTTCAAAATTTTTGGTCTTGGTCTAATAAAATATCAATTACTTGTTTTCTATTCCTATTGATGTAATCAATCATGGAACCATAGAATCATAAAATCATAGCATGGTTTGGGTTGGAAAGGACATTAAAGACCATCTAGTTCCAACTCCCCTGCCATGGGCAGGGACACCTTCTACTAGATCAGGTTGCCCAAAGCCCCATCTGACCTCAAAGACTTCTAGGCATCCACAGCTTCTCTGGGCAACCTATTCCAGTGCCTCAAATATTTTTGTCCCCCTTATATTTTATGCAAATCTATACTCTTTTAGTTTAAAGCCATTACCGCCTTGTCTTGTCACTACACTCCCCGACAAAAAGTCCCTCCCTAGCTTTTCTGTAGGCCCCTTTTAGTTACTGGAAGTCTGCTAAGGTCTTCCCGGAGCCTTCCATCCTCCAGACTGAACAACCTGAAGTCTTTCAGCCTGTCTTCATAGGAGAGGTGTTCCAGCCTCATTCCAGATCATTCTCATCACCCTCCTCTGGATTTGCTATAGTAGGTCCATGTGCTTCTTTTGCTAGGGAGCACAGAGGTGAATGCAGTACTCCAGGTGAAATATAATTAGCAATATTATATATTTTCTACCTAATCAATTGAAGGCACTATAGAACTCAGAACAAAGGAAAAGAGAACTTTCAATTCCAAACCACTTTTAATAATAAATGGAAGCTGGCTAAAGTAATATGTGCTCATATATATATATATATGAGTAAATATTCAGAAATATAATCACATCTTAATACACATATGAATCTATATATTTTTTAAAAATGTTATTTTTATATTATTTACAAACTGGAGTGAACTTTCATGACCTTGAATTATCAATGGTTTAATTTCTTAATAAATTGTTGCAATTATCATCCATCTCTTCAGTGCTGAGAACAGTTTTGTTAACAGAGAAAAATATCACTTTAAGTATTGTTTCTTTCAAATTTTGAATAAACTGTGTGACATTTCTATCAATAATGCGATAGCTGATGAGCTAAAAACTGCAGAAGAAGTGACATATTATTAACAATATACATATATTATATATATGTATATTGTTAATAATATATTATAATATATTATATTATATAATATATTATATTATATTATATTATATTATATTATATTATATTATATTATATTATATTATATTATATTATATTATATTATATTATATTATATTATATTATTAATATAATATATAATATATATATTATTATATATATTATATTGTTAACAATATAATATATTAGCATATACAATATACTAATTATAAACAATAACTGGCTATGTAGTTTAGGATGTATGCAGGTTTCCTGGTTTCTTTCTCTGATGTAAAGTTAGGCAGATGAACATCACATTCAGTAATTCTTGTTATTCTTTTTGAAAAACATGACTAAAAATATATTTTTAATCTCAAATTACCAAATCTATAACATGTACTGCAGATACTCCCAGCAAATCAGGAAGAAATAAAATAACAAGAATACTACTAAGAGAGATGAATCTTTAGTATGAATTGTACCTTTACAGTGCTAACACAGACATATGACCAGGGTGCTGTTGATCCCCAGCATTGTTTTTGTTTATTTTTTCTAAGCCTTGAATAGGCACATATGAATCCCATAAATTTTAATGAACCATGTGTATTAACAGTAATCACTAACTGCATTTGGCATTTTGCTAGATTATACTAAATGATTTTTTATTGGTTAGTACAAAAAATACTATTCTGGTTAGTGCAAAATTTCATACTAAATATCCTCAATAACAGCAACTGTTACAGTTCAGGTTCAGGACTTCGTTTATGTATCATCTGAACCTAAATAAACATAAATAAACAATGGTTTTGTGTTGCAACTCTGTTGAAACTCTCATTTTTACATTTCCTCTGAACTTTCCTAATCATTCCTCAATTTCCTAATCATTCCTGAATTCCTGCATAGTTCATGTAATGCTTATGTTGTTGTTCATCATGGTCAAGATAACTTAGTCTTTTTTTTTTTTTTTTTTCCCTTTTTGAAAGAAAAAAAAGAATCCTCACAGGAATAGAAATTTTCTGGGTAATTAATGTTGAGGGGAAAAAAAAAAAAAAAAAGAAAGAAAAAAAACTTACTTTTTTATTCAGTTAGATTACCCATTCAATATTGTACAGGATCGTGCAGGAGTACAGTAAAATTTTTAAAGATCTGATGGTATCAAGGTAATTATTGTCTCAGTGTTTTCTTATTCCATTTAATGGAAATAAAGTGTCACACTAAAGAACATGAAAATTCATTGTCAAAAAATATTTGTAGCTATTTCATTTTAGCAGCTCTAAATTGTTTTATTTATTTAGATTCTTTTATTTTTAGATTTAGCTTAGATTATTTTATTTATTTATTTTTAAACTATAATATTTCTTTTGTCCTTTACAGCTAAGAAAAAAAAAATACTTTATGTGATACAGCACCATTAAACACTTTGATGTATTTTAATTTTTCATCTGCCAAAAAATTCAGTGTTACAAAGAAAAAAAAACATTTATTTGTATGTATTTTACAATTAATTGTAATAAAAATACTACATCTAAATAGGTAATAACAATATGGAGCTAAGGGTAGTTTGCTCTGAAGTTATCTAGTGAAAGCATGCTATAAGATTAATATATTTTTAATTCCTTAGTGGCTGATCTGGGTATCCAAGCAAAATGTAAACATTTGTGCCAATATTTATGTCTGATGAAGTGGAACCACTAGTCATATTTATTTTACAATGTAAATTAACTTGAAATCCTTCAATACAATAAAGAATACTAACAAAACAGAGATGCTTTGTCTATAACAAATTTAACCAAGTTTGAAGGATACATAGATACTTGTGAGAGGTGAAAACTGCAGAAATTGAAAAAGAGAATATTAAACATTTGATTATTTTGCAAGTGCTTTTCTGTTTATTATTGTTTCCACTAATTGTAGATTTGTATTTTAATGGCTGTTCATGACTGAATTCATGTTTTTGCAAACATGCCTGAAATAATTTTTGGTCAATATCACACTAACTTACTATGTTTTTTCTGTCTGTAGAAAGATTTATAATATTTTGTTATAACCATAGAGAAAATGTTGATTAAGTCCAAAGTGGTAAAAGTTACACTTACAAATAATTATGTTACATAAACTATTACACAAAAAAAAAATAAAAATAAAATAAAATTGCTAATCCCAAATAAAGCAGAAGTTTGCATAGGTAGGCATATCCATCATGTATTACAACCCAACTGGGTACGCAGGAGAAGAAAGTAAATTCTTTGTAAAAACTGAGTTTCAGGAAATTTCATGATGTAATGAATCCTTATTTGATCACCAATCCCTTCTAAAAGTTTCCACAGATCTATTCAGAAATGCCAGAAAGGCACAATTCATGAATGAAAAATATAGGAGGAAATGTTAAAGAAGAACGAATTTGGGTGCTATGATAGAAGAACAATAGAACAAATGGTGTGGACAAAGTCATCCAGAAAAAAGCACAGAATATAATTTGAATAAAAACATCACAAAAAGTTCACTGCATTATTAAAGAGGTGAGTTAAAAAATGAAGTCTACACTAGGAATAAATTCAGATTTAAAAAAAAAAAAAAAAAGCTTTCCTCCTAGCAAATATATTCATATCATTTCCAAATAATAACAGGACTTCACATAAAATCTATGGAGCTGTTGTTTCAGTTTTCAGTGCATTTAATTCTTACATTCTGTTGCTACTTGGAGAAAAAGGAAAGAAAGAAAAATAAAAAATCAGGAGAAAAAGCATGGAGAAGAATAAAACTGAAGAGTTTATCAAACTAAGGTTAGTTTAGTACAATCTACAGAGTAAGTCATGATCTTTACAGCTTATTAAACTTAATAAGCAGTCTGAAAAAAAAAATGCAAGGAAGATGCAGGTTTGATCCTTACAGTATGGAGCATATGACAGAGATTTCAAGCCATTACCTTCAGGTTCTACTTCAGGCATCTTACCAAAACAGCATCACATTGACAGTCTGAACAGGCGTTCCAACATGTATAGGGTGACTGAAGGATTGTTTGATTGATTGATTTATTTTAAGTAGTTTAAGGAATTATTTAAGGAATAAAATGAAACAAAGATAAATGAGTCCAAGGTAAAGTTACAGAAGCTTAAATATCCTCTTTCTCAAATCAGAGGAGGTTTTAAGATCCATAAGAGTATATCTTAGTCTTAATGTCAATTACAGAGATATTAATATTTTACAATTACAATTGAAGCAATAGTTTTGAAAACCTTATTGAACTTCATAGCTGAAACTCTCCCACTCTGCCACTTAGTTCAGTCAAGGATTAGAATTTTTAGTTTGGGGAATTCTAATAAAAATTTTGTACTGATTTCAGTTAAATTTTCACTATTATAGGCTATGCAAATTACAAACAAAATATCTTTCATGCAAGACCTTGCTTACCTGCATGGGCTAGCTTAAAAATAACCAACCAACCAACAAAAAAGATAAGTCTAAGAAGGCAAAAAAAAAATAAATAGATAACTAACTAACTAAATAAAAATTCTCGGTATCACTAGAAGATTCTTTATTTTCAATGCTAGAAAATGAGAATATATGTATTCCCATTGACTTCTTCCCTTGCCCCAAACCAGCTATTCAAGATAATTAGTGCACAGAGTAATTGTAGACTCTGTTTACAGCCAGGGAGGTAAAATAGTAATTAGTGATAGCACAGGTGTGAAATGAAGTTAAGTGAACTCACAGTCTGTTTACATTAAAATATGTCTGTGTATTCAGAGGGGACTAGAAATAAATTCAAGCATACATGTCCAAAACAAACAAAAATAAACAAAAATAACAGCAATAACAGTAATCAACTAACCAACAATAAAAAAATAAAAAATGAAAAAGAAAGAAAGGAAGGAAGGAAGGAAGGAAGGAAGGAAGGAAGGAAGGAAGGAAGGAAGGAAGGAAGGAAGGAAGGAAGGAAGGAAGGAAGGAAGGAAGGAAGGAAGGAAGAAGACTAGACTGAAAGACTGAAGAAGGAACTTGTTGATGAATTCTCAAAGAAAACCATTATTAGGGGTGAAGGCTGTCATGGAACCTTAGTCCATGTTATGCTGATATTTCAGATCCACAAAGGTTTCAACCATTAAAGAAAAATTAACAATTAAGTCCCTTACTTCCCTAAAAGAAAGAAAAAATAAAAATAAAAACATAAAGACATATTTGTTGTGATAATTACTGTTCTAAAACAAGAACCATTTTACTCTCTTCTTTATTTCTGTCCATTAGATAGAAATTGGCCTAACAACTAGAGAGTCTGTTTTGAGGAACAGGAACTGCCTTTTCAAGAAGAAAACATAAAGAGTAAATTTTCATGGCTCTACAGGAATTCATGTAATATTTCTAGATAGCAATCACAACTGCATATTATTTTTTAGAAACCAGACTAGGCCTGGTTGTATACTGTGTGGAAAGAACATAGAATGTTCCTCTAGTTGCTCACAGCACATGGTTTCAATCTTTGAGTTTAATATTATCACAGACAAACTGTCTGAAAAATAGAATCTTCATGTGTATCAAGAGTTTCACAAGTACACGCCAGACAAAGTACTAAAGTCTCTATTGATATTAGAGATGAGAAAAATATATATATGTTATATATGTATTAATAAATTAAATCTTAATTTATAAAGCTAGTTGTTCCATCTTGATTGTTTTTGGTTTATGATGTCATGTGAATTATATAGCTTATGTAAAACATGCAAGGAAATCCAAAAAAAATGACAGCACAAGAGCTTACTTTAGTGCTTAGGTCACCGTGGCTCATTTATTACTGGGAAGACAAAAGTGGTATTCTACTTTTTTTTTTTTTTTTTCTTTCAAAGATAAGAACTATAGAACCAATTTATTTATTTATTTGTTGGTGGGATGGGGAAGAGGAGAGGGGGAGTTATTTCTTAAATAATTAAAATCCATTTATTCAGATAGTGTTCTATTAAGAAATCATATCTATCCATGTAATTGAAAAGAGAATATTCCCTCAACTATAGATACATGTATGTTATGTATATATATTTGCCACTATTTGACATTACATCTATTTTGTTTGGCAAATATTCTGTATTTATACCAAAATATTCATTTGAATCTATACCTTCAGCATTCAGCTTCGATCAAGTGTGAGTTAGTGAATTAAAACTAATTTTTATACTACCTTCAGTCATAACTTCAGTACAGTAGCTTTTTTACTACAGGAAAAAAATAAGTTAACTCTTTAAATGTTATTATGAAATTCTCATTAAATATTTTCTGTATCTATTTATTAAACTATTAAAATAAATAAAAAAAACATTAGGCATACTTTTATGACTTTAGGCTAATCTCATTCCAATTAGATTTAAGTATTTAGAAGACATTCCATCTCTACAGCTATTTTATTCGCAGTTAATTTTGCAATACACACTTCACCATGTTAGTCCTGGTAGAACTACATTACTTCAAATGCCCCGACTTAGCCTGAGGCAAAACTTCTTGCTTTTTTTCATATTGTTGTGGTTCTTTTCCTGTATGTGTCCTAGTGTCTTCTACTGAAATATATCTGATTCCAGGTATTCCAGTTGTTTGTTCAGACATCTTTTAGTAATCCTGTTGTACTGTCACGACTACCTATATGAAGCATCAGTCTTCTTTCTTTTATTAGCTAAATGATTGACTTCATTAAGAGCCTAGAATGAATCTTTATAGATTGCAGTACTTGAAGAAAAGCTGTTATAAACAGCCATGACATATTTAGTGTAATGAAGTAAAAATCTAGACAGAGAGGGAAAAAATAAGGTAGCTTTCCCTTATATGACAACAGACATCATGTGATATAATAATCTCTTTAAATGCTTATGGAATTAAGGGAACAAGAAGCTGCAAGCTGTGGAATTTCTAGCTCTTCTCCCTGAAGTAGTCACATAACTGAAGAAATCATGCAAGAAAATACAGTAATGAAAGAGGAGACCTTTTCTTCGCGTATTAAGATATGGAAAAGAAATTCATTTGAAAGTAATTAGACCAATAATGACAGAACACATTTAAACTACCCAGTATTCAGAAGGAAGGGAATAAAAAATATATATATAATTTTTATCCTACTTGTAAAAAAAACATCATAAATGCTCACATTTTAATTATGTGCTACAATGCGGTATAAGAAATAATTTAAATAATTAATTGCTTTTAATTCTACAAACCTCATCAACCATGGTCTAATACAAGAACAAAAGTATACTTACAGATAGTAAGTGACAATAAGTGTGTTTTGATTCTGTTGTATCTTTTCAGGAAAAAAAAAAAAAAGACAAAAAAAAAAAAAAGACTGTCAGATATTTAATATATATATATATTCTGTTACATTAAATTATTGTGATAATAGAACTCTAATGAAAACAAGTTAGAAAGCACTTTCAGTGCCATACACATTTCTTCTATCAATTAAATCATTCTTAATGTTTTCTGCAGCTTTTCCTAACAACTTACAATACTCAGCAACCTAAGGGATATATTTTAAGTGCTGCTGAAATCCTTCCATGTAAGTATTTTCTTTTCCACATATCTAATTCAGTTGCTTTCCAAATATCTAATATAAATCTCCCTCAATGTTGTATAAGTCCATTACTTGTCTTAACCTTGTTGGGCTTGAAAGATGAATTTCCTCTCTCTTTGCAACAAAGGCTTATAGGTTAGATTTTTTAGACTCTCTCCTCCTTCTGTTAAATTAACCCAAATCTTTCAGACTTGCCTCAGAGGATAGATTTTGAAATCTCTGATAATTTCTGCTTCGCTGGGTTTTATATTAGCAGTCATCAGAAACATCACATTGTCCTGGATATGAATATGTATATATGTATATTTACATATACACACACATATATATATATATACATACATACATACATACATATATATATCACAGAATCACAGAATGAAAGAATGTTAAGGATTGGAAAAAAACCTTGAAAGATCATCTAGTCCAATCCCCCCGCTGGAGCAGGAATACCTAAATCATATCACACAGGAATGCGTACAGACCGGTTTTGAATGTCTCCAGAGAAGGAGACCCCACAACCTCACTGGGCAACCTGTTCCAATATTCTGTCACCCTCTCCATGAAAAAGTTTTGTCTCATATTGAAGTGGAACGTTCTGTGTTCCAACTTGCACCCATTGCCCCTTGTCCTGTCATTGGGTATTACTGAGAAGAGGCTGGCTCCTTCCTCCTGACACTCGCTCTTTAAATATTTATAAACATTAATAAGGTCACCCATCAGTCTCCTCCAAGCTAGAGACCCGGCTCCCTCAGCCTTTTCTCATAAGGGAGATGCTCCACTCCCTCAGTCACCCTCTTGGCTCTGCATAGAGCAATCTCAGGCAGTTCTCCGTCCTTCCTGAACTGAGGGTCCCAGAACTGGATGCAATATTCCGCATGTGGTCTCATCAGGGCAGAGTAAAGAGGGAGGAGAACCTCTCTCGACCTACTAACCACACCCCTTCTGATACACCCCAGGGTGCCATTGGCCTTCTTGGCCATAAGGGCACAGTGCTGGCTCATGGTCACCCTGTTGTTCACCAAGACCCTCAGGTCCCTCTCCCCTTCACTGCTCTCCAGCAGGGCAGTCCCCAACTTATACTGGTGTACTGGGTCTGGCTGGAATGTTAACTTTCCCGGCAGCAGCCCATTCAGTGCCGTACTCTGTAGTTGTAGCTGGAACAGCAGTGTTATCACACCAGTGTTGTGTCTACTGCTGAGCAGCAGTGGCACAGCATTGGGCCTTTCTCTAACCCTCCTAGGGGGTGGGCAAAAAGTGAGGAGAGAAACATCACTAGGGCAGCTGACCTAAACCAATCAAAGGGATATTCCATACCATGTGGTGTCACACTCAGCAATAAAAGGTGGAAACAGGAAGAAGAGGGGAGGGGTGGGCTCTCGTTGAGAAGACGTCGGTCCTCCTCTCGAACACCGGCTGCGTGCGTTGAGGCCTTGCTTCAAGGACGTGGTCAATCATCGCTCATTTGTGGGAAGTAGAGAGTAATTTCTTTCCTCTGCACTTCCATATAGCTTTCATTTATTTTGTTTGTTTGTTTTCCTCCCTTTTTCCCCTTTTCCCTTTTACTTCCCCTTAGTTAAATTGTTTAGTTCATGGTAGTCTTTATTTAATTATTATAAGTATTTCCCTTTAATTAAATTATCCTTATCTCAACCCGTGAGTTGTTCTTTGCTTTACTTCTCCCCCTCCTCATCTAAAGGAGGGGGAGTGAGAGAGCGGTTGTGGGGTTTAGCTGCCCAGCACGGTAAAACCACCACAACTGGTGTCTGGAGTTGTTCTTGCCCAGATGCAGGACTCTATTCTTGCCTTTTCATTAAATTTCTCCCTGACAAGTCGAGGTTGTGTTGGATGGCACTACAGCCTTCTGGCATGTCAACCACTCCTCCCAGTTTAGTGTCACCAGCAAACTTGCTGACAGTGCACTCCATTCCCTCATCCAAGTCATTGATGAATACACTGAACAACACTGGTCCTAGTACTGACCCTTGAGGGACTCCACTAGGACTCCAACTCAACTCAGTGCCATTGACCACAACCTTCTGGCTTCTTCCTTTCAGCCAGTTTATAGTCCATGTCTCTACCGAATCGTCCAAACCACACTTCCTAATTTTAGCTGCAAGGATGCTATGGGAGAAGGTGTCAGAAGCATCTGTCAGAATCAATATATGTCTACTGCCTTCTATCCACTGCATCTATCCACTCTTTTCCTCCATTATTTCCTCATAAAAGGTTATCAGGTTGGTCAAGCACGACTTTCCCTTGGTGAAGCCATGTTGACTGCCCCTAATGACCCTCTTATCTTTGATATTACTAGAGATAATGCCAAGGATAAGCTGTTCCATCACCTTACCTGGTGATACCATATGATACCAAAATATATCTATATAGATATATAGATATATAGATATATACAGATATTTCTATACATATTTTATGAAACGGATACATCTTTCATATGAGTTTGGTTGAATCCAGGTTCCAAGGATTCTACTGAATCCAGAATCCTTATTAATAAATTTAGCATATTGTAACTGTTCCATAGCACTAAGTCTAGCTGATGCAGAAGGAGCTGTGATAGTAATATTGGATCTTTTTACGCACAAAACAGGCAAGTGCCTTTTGGAAATCATCCTTCGCCTCTGTGAGCCTTAGAAACATACACAGAAACTGCTGAATGACAATTAGCAATGGCCAAAACTGTATCACAATAGCTCTTACAGTTTAACTGCAATGATCCAGTTTAACAATGAAATGGTCCAGTAACAAAGAATATTCCCTGACATATATAATACGTATATATTATATATTATATATATTGTATATATATTATATAAAAATATATATTATTATATAGTATATAATATATTACAATATATATATATTATGTAATAGATTATATATATATATAATTATGTAATCATATATAATATAACATGGTGTACTGGGTCTGGCTGGGATGGAGTTAACTTTCCCTGCAGCAACCCATACAGTGCTGTGCTCTGCACTTGCAGCTAGAACATTGGTATCACATATTGGAACACACATTGGAAGAACACATTGGTTCCGTACATTGGAACAACACTGGTATTGCACCAGTGTTGTGTATCTACTGGTGAGCAATACTGGCAGAACATCAGGACTCCCTCCAAAACCCCCAAGAACCAGCAGGCTGGATGTGGGTAAGAGGTAAGGAAGGGACTTCACCACGGCAACTGACCTAAACCAACCAAAGGGCTATTCCATACCATATGATGTCACACTCAGCAATAAAAGGTGGGAAAAGAGAAGGGTGTGTGTGTGTGTCTCGTTATGAAGTTATCTGTCCTTCCAAACAACCACTATGTGTATTGAAGCCCTGCTTTTCCTTTTAATTAAATATCCCTATCTCAGCCTGTGAGGTTTTCTCTCTCTCCTTTCCCCCCCTCCCCCCCAAAATACTTTCTTCTTCCCCTCTACTTCTAAGGAGGGGGAGTGAGAGAGAGGTTGTGGAAGAGCTCAGAGTCCCAGATGAATAAACCACACCAGTTCTTTAACCCTTGATCCCCACGTTGGGTGCCAAAAAGGACAAGGACTGTGGTGGTTTTACCTTACTGGGAAGGTGAAGGATAATTCCATTAAAGGGAGAAGGAAGAAAAGAAGAGGGGAAGAAAAAAAAAAAAAAAAAAAAGACACACACAAGAACAGAGAGAAAAGACATTGCTCTCTACTTCCCATCAATGAGCGACATTCAGCCATGTCCCAAGAAGCAGGGCTTCAATACATGTAGCAGTGGTTTGTGAGGACAGATATCATCATAACAAGAGCTCCCCCTCTCCTTCCCCTTTCCCACCTTTTATTGCTGTCCTGATTGCAGATAGAATAGAGCTAATTTTCCTCCTACTATCTGGTATGGTGCTGTGTTTGGGATTTAGGATGAGAATAATGTTGATACTATGTTTTAGTTGTTGCAGAACAGTGCTAAGCCAAGGACTTTTCAGCTTCTCACTCCGTCCTGTCAGAAAGCAAGCTGAGGGTGCAGCAGAAGCTGGGAGGGAACAGACCCAGGACAGCTGGCCCAAACTGGCCAAAGGGGTATTCCATACCACATGGTGTCATGCTGAACAATTAATATAAGGTGGCTATCCAGGGTGGGGGGACCAGCTTCTTGGGGATATGCTGGGCATCGGTCAGCAGGTGGTGAGCAAATGCATTGTACATCATTTGTGTTGTACACATTATTAGTAGTAGTGCTATTAGTAGTAGTAGTAGTAGTAGTAGTATTTCTTTTCTGTCCTAATAAACTGTTTCTGTCTCAATCCACAGGCTTCATTTTTTCTGATTCTCTCCCCCATCCCAGAGAGGGAGTGGGGAGGATGAGCCTGTGTGGCGCTTGTCTGCCAGCCAGGTTAAACCACAACAATTGCTGAGTGTGACACCTTTTGGTAAGGTTTAGGTCAACTGCCATGTTGATGTCCCCTTCTCACCTCTTGCCCACACCCAGCCTGCTGGCTCTTGGAGGGAGTCCTGATGCTATTCCAGTATTGCTCAGCAATAGAAAAAAACACTGGTGTGATACCAATGCTACAAGTGCAGAACACAGCACTGTATGGGCTGCTGGAGGGAAAGTTAACTTCATCCCAGCCAGACCCAGTACACATGGATATATATAAAGAAAGCAAACAAACAAAAATTTTAGCCTAAGTGAAATGTTATCTTCAAAAGGATGATCAGATCCTAAGTACTACACAAGAAAGATTGTAAGTACTATGGGGAGAGCATTTTATAACTCTTAATATGCAAAGGTAAGTTGCAAAGAGCCATAGTATTGTCAGTGGTGCCCACTGCCAGGAAAAGAGGCAATGGGCAAAAACTGGAACACAAGATGTTCCATCTGAATATCAGGAAAAGAAAATCTTTACTGTGAGAGTGATGAAGCACTGGCACAGGTTGTTCAGAGACATTGAATACAGTATACTTTCTTGGAGATCTTCAAAATTCACCTGGCCATGGTCCTGGACAATGTTTTAGGTGTCTCTTCTTGAGCTAGGGGGTGGACCAGTTGACCATCCAGATGTGATTCTGTGAAACAGGAACAGAATATGTGATCTTTTGGACTCTTCTGAAGTTCCATCTAACAGATGGACTGACTTTAATCATCATGGTTATCCCTTCTAGGTCTGTGTTTCCAGATATTCTGTTGACAGTAAGACTTCAAGAAATATCTATTGGGATGCCTCTATCAAACAAGTAAGGATGATTTTTTATGCATTTCCCGTCCCATTTTCCAGTTACATCAATTAGAGAGGTAACATGACTTATCACTGAAGATCTTATTTCTCATGCACTAACACAGTGCAGGAGCAACATCAAAACAAACAACCAAAACTCGGTGGTACAGGGGTCCTCTAGGGTTGTGATATAGTGTCAGCTTATATAGGGCCAATGAGTTTTCTGTATTGTCTCTTATGTTTCAGAAATCTATTCATTCCTGTGATATAGTAAAATATGAATCAAATATCTTCACTGCTTATTTTTCTCAGTTTCCAAGTTTAAATTCCTAAACCTAAAGAGCAAAAGAAACAACCTATTCTCCCTCAACACCATGCATTTAACTACAATGTAACAAACCACTCTAGATTTCTAACAGGCCTGCTGCTTCAACCTCACTCTGGTTCTAAAACCATACTGTCAAAATAAACACCTGGGTTGCTTTGGAGTCTCCCTGTTACAGTTCCTAGTAAGTAACCAACATTTTAAAATTTCCACTAGAGTATATATTCTTAACTCTGTATCTGGCTAATCTTTTTTTTTACAGACAAGATATTTTGGGTAATTGATAAAATAGGGGCAATAGGAAGTGTCAAACTAAGTAACTTACATAAAAAGAGACAGCTGATGTTTTTCTGGTTCTTTTTAAGTAAGTAGCAACATAAGAGAGTCTGCTTCTGGTCTTTTTTAATAACAACAACCACCCGTCACTTATCTCAATTGAATGTTATCTGGTTTCTGTAGATCAGCTAATCATCATGATCATTAACCTTTAAAAGTACAGAGGCTATGGTAATCAATGCCACTGTTGGTGTATGCCACCTCATTTAATGAGTCTGTGTAAGACAATGAACTCTTTGACCTCCCAGTAGTGCAGTTTTTCTTCATTAACTTTCTTTGACATTTTGTTTCTTAAAAGAAGATGAGAAAAAGTGACATCTGGCGCAAATCATCTTATTAAAAGGAATGCATAACATACAATTGATTGTTAAACACGGAATACAGGAAGTAATAACTTCCAAAAAGCTCTATGATTCTCCACCTTTGATGAATTCAGTGCAGAAAATCTTTAAATACAGTTTATGTTTGAGTTTCATGTAAGTCATAAGAGGGTAATACTTTCATTCCTCCAAGGATTGCATAATATCACATGTAGAGTGATGAAGTCCATATAAAAATATGAACAGAGAATTAATCTCACCTAACAAATGGCTAGAATTAATTCTCAGGTGCATTTAATAATCTAAGCAGTGAGAGAAACAAAACAAAACAAAACAAAAATAAACAAACAAGCAAACAAAATAATTCCAGGATGCTATTCAACTTCTGTATTTTAGTTGGGTGAATCACTCTCTGGAAGTATTTATTTCTTTCAAGAGATGATTGATTTTACTCAACTCTTTTAATATCAATGCCTATTTTTCTGAGGGCTAAATCTGGGAAGATGATTTCCAGCTAGACATAAAATGATATTCACCTCCACTGAGCTGAACATGAGCAGGTAAAAATTTTTAACAGTTTTCATAATGCTAGAGTACTAAAACTCTTTCTCTTGACATCCTGCACTGATAGTGTTCATTGTATAGTCAGATAAGACTGGATCAGAACATTGCAGCCCTGCCAGGAATAATTCCTGCCTGAAAGTCATATTAGTTGTCATTGTTGATATGGATGGAATCTGACAGAGTATCAAGAGGTTTATCTACATTCTGAAGCCATGGTCATGGCACATTTGTCAAAATGATGCAGTTTCTGTATGCAGAAACACCTCTTACCAGAGGATTCCTCTTACAGTGAAGAACTAGAAGTAACATACCGAGTATGACATTTGCCTTCACATAAGGCATGTGTTTATCAAAACCTTATATTTAAAATCTGTGCAGTGAATGCTGAGGAACGTTGAGGAATCACATTCATGTGATTCTTAGTATGTTTTGAGGTACTAAAAGGTACTTTGAGGTACATCCATGGTGTATGGATCACAATGCAATAGGTGTTATTGCACAACAGTTCTGTGACTGTTCAGGGTCTGGAGCACTGTTTAGAGAACTATGATTACAGAAGAAGCTTGTCTTGATCTCTGCCTACAACCTCCACTCATCTCTCAACCCATATTACTATATCAGAAAATTATACATTCCAACAGCTTTAATTTAAATAAGGAAGCAACCAGCTGCCAAGAAGATACTTCTAAAATCCATAATTGGCTACAGACATGATAGAAAAACAGAAGTTAAATATTGTCTTAATAGCTGCTGTTTGTATATGAGTACTTGAACCAGGTCTGTCTTCTGATGATATAAAATAAAAAGTTTTTGAGATTTTTCTCAATAAGTAAAAATATTATTATGAGTTCTAGAAACATCATTGTTGTATACGTAAAATACCTGTAGAAAGGCCAAGTAAAAATGTATCAATTTCCATTGAATATATAATTATATATGGTAGAATTTTAATGTTCACTTCTAGTTACTATTTTGAAAAACATGATTTATAACTGAAATAATGTTTATTATGTGAAAGTAGTTAAATTGGAAAATACTGTTAGTTATTATAAATGCAAATCAGCAAAACATGGCCAATAAAGTATAAAATTCTCTGATAGCAACCTACGCATAAAGCTTTATTTGAAGAGGATCATATGTTAACAGACTGAGCAAACAAAACCAAGCTATGGTCTTTGGCCGAACTCTAAACATACATATTATGTAACTATTTAAATATTTCTTATGAGATTAACGTGATAAAGGATAGTGTAAATTTATGGAAAGATGTGTAAGAACTATTACTGTAGAAACCTGTTTGTGAAACTCTGGATCTTTTTTGGAACTCTGACATAAATCAAGTAATTCCTGTTACATGAAAGCAGATCTTTCACACAAGAACACTAAAAACTACATTAGTATAGAAAATGAGTTAAAATTCAAAAAAATAAATGAAGCTCTCCAAGATTCAATCTGTAAGATAACTACCCAGCTGCTATTTAAATAAACACATCCACAATCTATCCAATGATGCAATGAGAGAATTGGTAGTAAAACAAATTGACTTTCATGATCAGTGAAAAACTCAAGATTTAAACAAATCCTTTTACAATCCTTAAATATAAACTAAGGAAAATCTTTATGTTTTTATTTTCCTGTGCTTGTTAAAGATAAAATGATATGGACAATATGGAAAAAAAAATATGAAATGTTAAACGTATTGTCTACTCATCTTCACTTCTTAGTTTTTATAATTTTTGAATAAGTAATAAAATGAAACATTTTTGACTTCAGACAGGTATCACATAAATGTCTCAAGTCTATTGTTTTTTTTAAAACACTCTAAAAACTATTGTTTTTTTAAACACCTGTAGTGGGTTTACGTGGCAAGATTTTGGTAGCAGGGGGCCATAATGGTGGTTTCTGTGAGAAGGATCTAGAAGCTGCCCCATGTTTGGGAAGGGCCCCACCGCTGACCAGAGCTGAGCCAATAAGTGATGTTGTTTTGCGCCTCTGTGAGAGCATATTTAAGACAGGGAAAAAAACACTGCGCCACACAGCAGCTGGGAGGGAGAGAGCAGTGAGGAACGGCCTTGCAGGCACCAAGGTCAGTGCAGAAGGAGGGGGAGAGGTGCTCCAGGCGCCGGAGCAGAAGTCCCCTGCGGCCTGTGGTGAGGACCATGGTGAAGCAGGATGTCCCCCTGCAGCCCATGGAGTACCACGGTGGAGCAAGGTTCCACGCTGCAGCCTGTGGAGGAGACCACGGTGGAGCAGGTGGCCCTGCACCGATGGAGGCTGCCGCCTGTGGAAGACCCCTGCCGGAGTAGATTCCGGGCCGGACCTGTAGCCCGTGGAGAGGAGCCCACGCAGGAGCAGGTGACCTGGCAGGAGCTGCTGCCCGTAGGGGAGCCAGGTTGGAGCAGTTTTCTCCTGAGGGATGGACCCCATGGTATGGACCCATATCTGGAGCAGTTCTGGAAGAGCTGCTGCCTGTGGGAAGCCCATGCCAGATCAGTTCATCAAGGACTGTATCCCATGGGTGGGACCCCACAGCACAGGGGATGAGAGTGACCGAGAAGGAGCGGCAGAGAAGAAGTGCTGTAGACTGACCATAACCCCCATTCCCCGTTCCCCTGCGCCGCTCGGGGGGAGGAGGTGGAAGAGGGTGGATGGGGGGGGGAAGGTGCTTTTGGTTTCTTTCATTTATTTCTCACTTCTCTAGCTTGTTAGTAATGAGCAATAAATCTTACTATCTTCTTATGCCGAGTCTGTTTTGCCCGTTACAATAATTATTGCTTGATTTTCTCATCCTTATCTCAACCCTTGAGCCCTTTTCACATATTTTCTCCCCATTCCTCTTTGAGAAGGGGGAGTGAGAGAACGGCTGTGGTGGAGCTCGGCTGCCCACTCAAGCGGAACCACGACAACACCTCATATCACTATGTTTCATCCTCTCAAAATGGCTTCTAAAGCTTCAGCCTTTCTTTTCACTTCAATCTGATTAATATTTACCATGTTTACATATCATCCACTATCTATTCTGCAGTCTAGAAAATGTATCTGTGCCTTCTTCCTGACAAAGACTATATTTTTAAGCTTCCTCATCAGCTTCTTAAATCAAAACAAACCAATATATGTAGTTTTGCAGAAATGGATGAGGCTTTCACACTTATTTACCTATTTTAAAGACTAGGGATTTTCATTAATTACCCCCTAGTTTTGGTAAAACAGCCTTTTCCTGAATCTATACATCTATTATGTTGTACATCTCAGTTTAATGGTCTTTGAAGTTTCCATGCTTCCAAAGACTTTCTTCTGTCACAAATGGAAATTAGCCTGTACTGACAGGTCCAAGTTACACTGGCGTATCTCCATCAGTGCAACATTTGCTCTTTAATATTTGAAATATTGGCAACAATTATCAACCACAGAGATTTCAAAAGTGTAAAAGAGCTCTTCTACGGGCTCTACATTTTGCAATGTTTTATCTGAAGAAAAAATAAAGATATACATAAAAAATAATAATAATTTTTCATGTCAGAGTAAAACAGGTTTTTACAGGTGTTTTACTACAGCTTATGACAAGATATTTCAGTGTATCATTTGTGAATGACTGTTAGAAAAGAAGGCAGTTCAAACATACAACACACTTCAAGAATAAAAAAAAACAGGAACTCCACCATTTAAAAGCCTTGTGAAGCTGGGAACCTGCTGCCCATCTCAGTCTAGCTGGTGCTCAATGAGTGCTAAAGACACTTTTAAGAAACTCAGATATGAAATCTCTGAATCTGATATAGATTGTAGTTATAGAAAGACCATATAAATAGTTATTAATCCCTTCATTTTAGATACGAATCTCTGAATTAATACAGATCTCAATTAAGAATCTCTTCATTAGTGTACTAAACCAACCTATGGTTCAAATCATCCTTGATACAGAAGAGAGGGAATGTGGTTTTTATGAAACATTACTAAAAAGAACTTTGGTGGTGATTTTTAAATAACTGTCATGTATTGCTGCAACCAGTGAAAACAAATAGTATAAATATGAATAAACCAGGGATATATGTATGAACACTTGAAGGGATGAAAGACATGGATTTCTGATGGCTCTTGAACAGGAGACCTTTATTGCCATTTTTCTCCACTACGTGTACCTTCCCCATAGCCCCATGTGCTGTCCACACACTCAAATCTGTCATACAATTGGTTAGACATCCTCAGACATGTGTCTCAAGCCAACCAGCAATTGGCCACTGCCCAAAACTCATCTTTAACACTGCAGCCAAGTTATTTATTTTGACCTTGCTCAAGTGTTTGTTTATTTCCTCATTATATCTGATTCAGGGATGCATGAAACAACACAAAGCCACCTGTGAATTCCTTTCCCAAAAACACCCTTCAGTTTTATGCAAAGAAATCATGCCTTTCAGATTTATTAATCTTTAAAGATTGATAAACTTGTGGACAAAGGTGCTTTTAAAAATCTTTCAGGAGAGCCTCAAACCAACTCCTTCTAAAAAAGTAAGACCTAAGAGAGATGATAACCAAAGAATAAAGGGAAAAAAAAAAAAAAAAAAGAGAGAGAGAGAGGATTAAAGATTAATATTCCAATCCTAAAAACCCTACCAGAATATCTGCTAAAACACATAATTACTATGTTCTCAGAAGATAGAAGACAATGGTGAAATTTGGAGGGGTAAATTTTGCTTATTTCATACATATTTATTATCACCTGTGGTGGTTTCACACTTATGGACAACTACATTTTACCATGCTGCTCTCTCAGTCTTCCTTCAGGGGGAGAAAATACAATGGGAAAAAAAAAGACTCATTGGCTGAGATAAGGACGGTGAGATTTCTCACTATTGTCACAGGTAAAACAGATTCAATATAAGGGAAATTAACATAATTTGCTGCTCAGTACTAACAGACTAGAGCAGTGAGAAATTAAAAACAGACTAAAAACACCTTTCCCCCACCCACTCTTTTCTACCTCTTCCCCCCTAAGTGGCACAAGGAAAGAGGGAATGGGGTTTACGATCAGTCGATAATGTTTCTTCTCTGCTGTTCCTTCATCCTCACTTTCTTCCCCTGCTCCATTAGAGGTCTTTTCAACAGGTTGCAGTCCTTCCCAAAATGATCCTGCATAGGCTTCCCACAAACAGCGGTTCTTCAAGAACTGCTCCAGTATGGGTCCATATACCATGAGGTCTGTCCTTCAGGAATAGACTTCTCTAGCATAGTTCCCCCACAGGCAGATCCCTCCAGACCTCCTGCTCCACTGTGGGCTCCTCCATCGGATTCAGTATGGAGATCTGCTATGCTGTGGTACTTCACAGGCCACAGGGGTAGAGCCTGCTCCTCCATGGCTGTCTCCACAAGCTGCAGGATATTTTTTGCTCTGGTGCCCGAGTCATTTCCTCACTCAACTTTTGTATTGACCTTGGTGTCTGCAGGGCTGTTTCTCTCACATATTCTCTCTCCACTTTCCCAGTTGTCATTGTGCAGCTGTTTTTTTTTTTTTTTTTCCTTTGCTAAATATGCTTTCACAGAGGTTCTACCAGTGTCATTCATTGACTCAGCTTTGGCCAGTTATGTATTGTTTTTAGAGCTGGAACTGGCTCTTATCTAATATGGGGCAGCTTCTGGACTCTTCTTACAAAGGCCACCGCTGCAGCCACATTACTACTAAACCCTTGCCACGTAAGTCCAACATATAACTAAATTTAAATCTGATTGCTAAATGCAGGATTATTTCATAATGCTGGATGATAAAATAGAAGAGGCTTTCATAGTTAATAAATACACTGATAAGGAGTGGGTAAATAAAAAAGATGATTGACATGGAACAGATATGAACCACAGCACAGCTATAGTGTGAACATCTGAAGAAAAGACAGTGAGGGGGAGGGGAATGAGGCCAGGAGAATTCAGGGTGGGGGGGAAGAGAGGGAGGGGAACAGTGTAGAAACTGAATACAAAATGATTATGTACTCTGAAAGGAACAACAAAAATAGATGGCTGAAACGATCAAACAAGAAATTTGAAGGAAACAGTACTCGTTAACTTGTGTATGTCATATAACACTTACTATGTAATATTTCTCTGTGGAGCTCATGACTAACAATATTGCAAATGAATTTGTAAAATGTTGCTAAAGAATCGTGAATAGATTTTTTAAAGTGTTAGGCAAATTCAGAGAGAACAAGTCTTAGTTATCTATAATAATACAGAGTATTATATAGTAATACAGAGGTTAGAGGTTAGGTATAATCTCTATTACAAGAAGTAGTTAAATCATTGATTTCATTGATTATCATAGCTGGAAGAGAGTATCAGTCAAAAGACTTGTGATTATAACAGTCATTGCATAAGTCTGTGATCTATATATAACTCCTTATTTGCCTTAATACCTTTTTTCTCCTTCAGGCTGCCAGTAAGAATGAATTAACTAGGTGAAATCAAAATTTCTCTTGACCCAGTAGAGTACTGCTCATGTTTTTAGGGTAGAGAAAGATGGAATGAAAACTGTGAAGCACAGCAATTCGTGTTAATAGAAGAAGAGAACTTAAACTTCATAACTGTAGTATAAATTGGTGACTGTACACTACGAGAAAATTAATTAAAACCTAGATTTCATTTCTATTTTTAATAGAGGTAGAACATGCAAATTTGATTCCAAAGGGGCCCTGAAAACTAATGACCATGCATATGTTACTGCATTGAAGTTTTTCAGGGAAGATGTACAATTAAAAAAGTATGAGAATGGTTATTCATTACAGAAAACTTGGAAAAAAAGTTCTGAAAACCCCTACTGGTGTTATAAATTAGCATACTGATAATTGATAAATTATCAATTGACTATCTAGTGAAACATACTCAGGCTTGTGATATTAGCTCTGAGGGAATTATTTCAGATTCATATTTAAGAACATAAAGGTAGATCAGATTTGATATTAGCATTAGAATCTAGACCAAAATCAAGACCAAGGGCAAGATAAGGAATGAGACAGAAGTGTCTGGGCAGGAAAAAAAAAAGGACAAATATAAGTGAAAAGCCAACAAAAAGGAAATTATTTTACGTGAGTTGTATAATCATATGCAAGTAAAAATCAATTTTTAGTAAAGATGTTATAAAAGTTATAAAAGTTAAAGAAGTTATAAAAGATTATACTGAAGAGTGTCATCTAAGTATCAACTAAGGCAACACATTATTTTACATATAAGATCATTTTGGCTAAGTATGAGCACAAATGAAATTTACCAGTCTTTCAGAATGTTTTAGTACCCTGTACAAGATCAAAAGACAAGTGAAGATGCTGTAAGACCTGTGATTGCTTTAGACAGGTGGCTCAATGACACCCAGAACAAAAAGGTATCATTGTGTTGCACTAAAAGAAACCCAGAAGATAAATCATGTTTCAAAAACTCCCGAGTCCACGAATAAATAAATAAATAAATAAATAAATAAAATGGACTTTGTTTTTTACTGGGCCAAATAAAAATCACAGAGCACAGCACTAGACTGAGAACAGCATGAGGAAGCCAGAAGCAGCCTTTTTTTTTTTTTTCCCCCCCCTCTGGTATGAAAGATAATCCATATCTGACCCTTAGAAGTTGCCCTGAATTTGTATCAGAAAATTAATTATTCCCTTCAGTCTCATTCAGCATTACCTTTGAAATTTTACTGAGTGGAATTTTTAATGCTTTATCCATTTAGACAGCCTTTGTTTTCTACGTGAATTGAACCCAGATAATTGATAGCAATGGAGGTTGGCGGTGAAAAAATATTGATATTCAGGAACGGTGTTTAACTAATAACAATTCTCATGATAATCTCAGGGAAATTTCTATGCAAAGAATTGTATTCTGCTGAAACAGTGTAACTGAAAGGTATATTCAGGACTAGAATTATAATCAGGAGCAAGTTACCAAGAGTACAGTTCTAGCCTAAAGTCTAGATATTCTAAATCATCGTAGTCCTATATTTTTTTTCTGGCAAAGTGTCAAAGACCTTAATGCTTCCTCCCATGGTTAGTTAACAGCTAAGCTGTGTCAAACCCTGAGATGAATACAGGAGTAACCATTGCCTACCATCTGTTTAGTGTAAGCTATGTCATAGATCATAGCCAAGAAAGAGTTATTATTATTATTATTTTTCTCCATGTTTAACAAGAAAATCATACAGGCTTTTGACAGTGACAGCTCACAAAGGAACATTTTCTGAAATGAAGTAATAATTAAAATCTCATTTAAATATAAGTGTCCTGTCCAGCTTCTGGAGAAGGACCTCATTATTTTGAATCCATGAAAGTACTTTCTAATACAAAGTTTAGGTACCAAATTTTTTTTGAAGTATCTTTGAAGAGTTACTTGAAACTTAAAGTCTCTTCTTGTGGAAGGCTCCTTCTCTAGCTGGAGGGATTAACTGTACTCAAGAATTCTGGTTTTAAGCCAGTACTGCCCATCTTTTGGAAATTAAAGATCATCATGAATTTGTGTCATACAGGAAAGGAAAATTATTCCAACACTCGTAATTAAAAATGTTGTATGAAAAAAATAAACAGGACAACATTATAAACCACAAAGAGATTTACATTCTTGTTATGATGTCTCTTACCTTATTGTTCAGTTAGATGAAATCTAACAAACTTTAAAAGATAATTAAAATTGTGTTTATTTTGTGTTTATTTTGTGTTTTTCTGTTTAGTTTTAAAAAAACATTTATGAAGTATTTCTACATATTCAGTCATAGCTCTTAATTTGAAAGATTTTCTTTCAAAGAAAAATTAAAAGAAATAAAATAAAATGAAACAAAAGCAAAGTCTAATGTGTTATTGCTTCACAACGATTGGGAGGACCAAACACATTTTCAATTTGGCTCCAAGGTTTCCAAACAAGACCTTGTAAAGAACCCTGTTGAAGTCATCATGTACAACATTCATTTTTCTCCTCTCCAGAGGGGAGCAAGGAATCTCATCATAAAAAGCAAACAAAGTGGTCAGACTTGATTTGTCCTTTCCAAGGACTTAATTTAGTTTGATGAACCTATAGCTCTCCAAGTTGCTTTTCTTGTTGTCCTCAAAGACAGACATAGTATTACCCACTGTCAATCATCAGAAACCATCTCTGATTGTCACGACCTGTCAAAAATTCAGAAAACAAACTAAAAAATGACATCAGCCAACTGCTTTTACACCTTCTGGTACACCTTATCTGATATCATAGGCTTGTGTATATTCAATTTGTTTAAATCATAGATATATATATATATAAATATATATATATCAAGATATTAAAATATATTATTAGCTATTTATACATATTTATGTATAGATATTTATACATATTTAGCAATAATCACAACTATCTCTTACATCACTTTGATAATGGGAAATGTCAATTATTTGCTTTCCTGTTGGCTGGAATATTAGGTTGGCACAGAGAAGACAGTTCTACTAAAGATAGTGCTGAATTGCAAGCAGAGTTAATGAAAGACAACCCAAACCAAACAAACCAACCAACCAACCAACTAAAAAAAAAAAAAAAAAAACAGTATGGGGAAGGCCTAATTTTATGTTCAATTCTAGATTTCTCTAAAGGAAGTACTGAGAGAACCTGTGCCCATTTCTTCTGTTTGTTCTACAGAACTGAGCTAAGACAGGTCATAAACAATTGACTTATGTCTCAGGAAGCAACATTTTTTCTGTTGTTACATCTGCATAGCGTCCAGATAAATTAATCAGTTATTTTTTATCTGAATCCTCCCTGAATTTTAGTAGGTATTGTACTGACAGATATTAACAACCTCATACTCTACTGTTAAGACTAACATCCTAGAAAGTTATTAGTTCAATATTTTCTCAAGACAAAACAAAGAGGTTAGATTAAATAAAAACAGGTATTCTTGTAATAATGTAAGAAGCATAAATAAATAAATAGAAATTATCATCTTAAACATTTTAAATATAACATCTAAAATATGCAAAATATTCTAAGTGCAACAATTACAAGTGTTTATTGTGCCCTTAGGTCCATGACTGTTTACTGATACTCTGAATATTGAAGAGAGGCAAGTGAAGAAAATGACAATGTCAGTGGGAGTTCAGGAATCATTTTGTGACAGGATCAAGCACTGATGATATATCTCTCTAAACCATGTATCTCTCTCTAAAAGAATGTCATCCTTGAAAAGAATCAGAACTATTAATTAGTTGATAGTATAGAAAATTATCTGTTATCCATTGTGGTGGTTTTACTGTGCTGGGCAGCTAAACCCCACAACTGCTCTCTCACTTTTAGATGAGGAAGGGGAGAAGTAAAGCAAAGAACAACTCACGGGTTGAGATAAGGATAATTTAATTAAAGGGAAATAATAATAATAATTAAATAAAGATTATTATGAACTAAACAATTTAACTAAAGGGAAATAAAAAGGTGAAGGGTAAATGGGAGGGCGAAAGGGAAAAATAAAAAGAAGGGAGGAAAACAAACAAATAAAATAAATGAAGGCTATGTGGAAGTGCAGAGGAAAGAAATTACTCTCTACTTCCCACAAATGAGAGATGTTTGACCACGTCCTTGAAGCAGGGCCTCAATGCACATAGACGGTGTTCGGGAGGTGTTAGTCCACGGCCGAAGGAACAAAAGCAGCCGACTCCATATGAGTGGTAAAGCATAGTTCTACTTTATTACCCGGATAGCGCATATTTATACAGTTTGTTATAATTATGCCTATTATTCACTCACTAATTGGCTAAGCCTAAAACGTTATTTTAGTTTATGTTCCTCCTACTTGCAGTTGCATACGGACATAGCTTCCTCACATTTCTGGCCGTTGTTTTTCCCCTTAGAAACCTCCTCTTCGAGATAAGGACATTCTTTCTTTGCCACATAGGCACCTTTTTCACTTCTCTCGGTACTTTTCCACTCCTCAGTTATGCTAACTGAGGCCTACTCCTGGTTGCTTAAAACAAACTCTGATCAAACAACTGTTCTACGGACTCATGTCCACGCCCTTTGTGCCAATTCCCAACAGGGAGGAGGACCAACGTTTTCCCAATGAGAGCCCACCCCTCCCGTCTTCTTCCTGTTTCCACCTTTTATTGCTGAGTGTGACACCACATGGTATGGAATATCCCTTTGATTGGTTTAGGTCAGCTGCCCTAGTGATGTTTCTCTCCTCACTTTTTGCCCACCCCCTAGGAGGGTTAGAGAAAGGCCCGATGCTTTGCCACTGCTGCTCAGCAGTAGACACAACACTGGTGTGATAACACTGCTGTTCCAGCTACAAGTGCAGAGTACGGCACTGTATGGGCTGCTGCCAGGAAAGTTAACATTCCAGCCAGACCCAGTACAACCTCCACCCCTTATTCCATAACATTTGTGTCACACTCAGATCCCCATACTTTAGCATACAAGCATTCTCATCATTATTCCTTGTCCTTTAAACAGGACAAGGATTTAACAGGACAGGATTAATAGGCAGGTGTATCTTTTCATTCCATAGGTCTTTCTTGGAAAATGTTCATAAGAACTGTTGATGATTAGGTCTTCATCTGCCAAAGTGGCCACTCAAGGCAGGCGGAGTTGGATGTCTGGACACCAGCACCAGCTTAGCTCAAGTCCTTGTTGCACTGCCCGGCTTCTTGCAAAGTTGACCTGTCGTTGATCCTACAGCATCTTCCTACAACATATAACTTAGATTACAGATTAGTTTTCTCTCAATGTCAAATCTCCTTGAGGCACACACTTGATATCCCCATTCTTTTGCATGACCCACCAGGTATACCCTGGTCCTTGGGCAAAGACAATCCCATGAGTGGGTTTGCCTTTTCCCGAGGCAGGAGCAACCCACACTGCCTTCCCCATCAACCTTCCTACATGCACTATGAGAACTTTAGCTCCTTTCACAGTGTGAAGCAGGGCCTCAACGCACGTAGCCGGTGTTCGGGAGGAGGACCGATGTTTTTCCAATGAGAGCCCACCCCTGCCCTCTTCTTCCTGTTTGAAGAGAGGCAAGTGAAGAAAATGACAATGTCATTGGGAGTTCAGGAATCATTTTGTGACAGGATCAAGCACTGATGATATATCTCTCTAAACCATGTATCTCTCTCTAAAAGAATGTCATCCTTGAAAAGAATCAGAACTATTAATTAGTTGATAGTATAGAAAATTATCTGTTTTCCATGTCTTGAAAGTGTTTGGTGACTGCAAAATATTACATATATTTTTTCTATTGTTTTTCTTGTGGATAGAAGTTTTGATAGTGAGGGTAAGAAAACTGCAAATAAGTGAATATTTGTAAGTGAAACTTCCTTATTTATTTTCAAAGTTATTTTTTTTTTTCTCACACCTTAAAATACCTTTCAATATTCTGAATAAACATAGAATCATAGAATCATAGAATCATGGAATGGTTTGAGTTGGAAGAGACATTACAGAACATTTAATTCCAACCCCCATGCCATAGGCAGGGATATCCTCCACTAGACCAGATTGCTCCAAGCCCCATCCAAGGGGCTGTACACTTCCAGGTACAGGGCATCCTTTTCTGGGCAACCTGTCGAGAGAAAAAAAAAAAAACGCACCACCCTCTCAGTGAAGAATTTCTTCCTTATATCTAAACCAAATCTATCCTTTTTAAATTAATGCCATTCCCCCTTGTCCTTTCACTACACTCTCTGACAAAGACTCCCTCCACAGCTTTCCTGTAGGCCTCCTTTAGATATTGGAAAGTTGTTATAAGGTCTCCCTGAAGCCTTCTGTTCTCCAGGCTGAACAACCCCAAATCTGTCAGCCTGTCTTCATAGGAGAGGTACCCCAGCCCCTGATCATCCTTGTGGCTCTCAAAAGCTTTTTTTTGCCTCTATTTCTCCTTCACAATTAGGAACAGTAATATAAGTCCATTTAGCTCAAATCGGACTGCAAACTCATTATTCATTACTACAATACTTCTAACTGAGGATTCACTTGATCTTTTCTTTTATTTTGTAAGTATATTTGTCCTTTTCTGTACTGTCTTTGATTTCTGTCTAACTAAAGCTCTGTCTTTCATTTGGAGACTTCTTTGTAACTTTTTGAAGTTGAGGACTTCAAAAAAATACCAGCAATATGTGATTTTAAACTTTTTGCATATAATTATTACATCATATTATTTATTTGTTTATTAATGCATTTGACCTAAGTTCTATGAGAAGCAAAACCCTGCAGTGTTAGAGTGCCAGCAATCACGTAGGTAGTTCTGGTGACACTAAACTGGGAGGAGTGGTTGACATGCCAGAAGGCTGTAGTGCCATCCAACACAACCTCGACTGGTCAGGGAGAAATTTAATGAAAAGGCAAGTATAGAGTCCTGCATCTGGGCAAGAACAACTCTAGACACCAGTATAAGTTGGGGACTGCCCTGCTGGAGAGCAGTGAAGGGGAGAAGGACCTGAGGGTCTTGGTGAACAACAGAGTGACCATGAGCCAGCACTGTGCCCTTATGGCCAAGAAGGCCAATGGCATCTAGGGGTGTATTAGAAGGGGTGTGGTTAGTAGGTTGAGAGAGGTTCTCCTCCATCTTTACTCTGCCCTGGTGAGACCACATGCGGAATATTGCATCCAGTTCTGGGACCCTCAGTTCAGGAAGGACGGGGAACTGCTTGAGAGAGTCCAGTGCAGAGCCATGAGGATGCTTAAGGGAGTGGAATATCTCCCTTATGAGGAAAGGGAGTTGTGTCTCTTTAGCGTGAAGAAAAGCAGAGGGGTGACCTTATTAGCGTTTATAGATATGTTATACAAAGAGTGAGTGTCAGGGGGACAAGGCCAGGCTCTTCTCAGTGACATCTAATGATAGAACAAGAGGAAATGGGTACAAGCTGGAACATAGAACGTTCCACTTAAATATGAGACAAAACTTTTTCATGGAGAGGGTGACAGAATATTGGAACAGGTTGCCCAGTGAGGTTGTGGGGTCTCCTTCCCTGGAGACATTCAAAACCCACCTGGACACATTCTTGCAATTTAGGTATTCCTGCAGGGGGATTGGACTAGATGATCTTTCAAGGTCCTTCCTTAACATTCTGTGATTCTGTGTGTCCCACATTGGCATTAGAGAGAGAAATTCTGTTCTCACAAACATAAATGAGGATAGCATTTGGCCTCCCACCTCATTTGTCACACTGACATGCAAATAGTAGCACTTTATGTCAAGCAGACCTGGAATGAATTTTCCTACAATCAGAGTACATAAAATAAGCAGTAAAGACAGATCTGTACAAAGAACTAAGGAACCTCATGATCAGAAAAGGTGAACTACAGTCACTTGAGCAGTCATGATTTTAGAGACAATAAATGTCAGTGCTATTTGACATCAGCGATACATGAAGATGAGGTAAGGCAGGGAGAGGCAAAGCAAGGAAAAGCAAGGAAAAGCAAGGAAGGGCAAGGCAGGGGAAGCAAGGCAAGGAGAGAAAAGGAGAAGTGAGATGAGGAAAGCCAAGGAAAAACAGAATTGAAGAAGACAATTATAATCATATAAAAACATATGAATACTAGGATATAAAATATTCCATTATACAAATACGTTATAATTATAAGGCTATAACGTGGGGTCTTTACTATGATTGTCACCTATGAGAGTTATTTAAGCAAAGCTTTAGTTGCAGGCTTGTACAAAGTTGCAAAGTTTATTCAATAATGAAACCAGTTGCTCTTGCCTTTCAACTTCGTTTATTTATTTTCCTTCTGAAGTGAAAGAAAAATCATATGAAAAGTCATTACAAAATAAAACTTTTCAGTCTGACATTTCAATTGTCTCTTTCTGATAAATGTCACCATTAGAAAAAAGATAAAACAAGCTACTGTGTTCTATTATTGTTATTATTTCCAAGCTTGTCCTCATCATACTTATACTTCTTTTTTTCTATTACTTCTACCGATCTTTGGTTGGTCACATATTTTTGCTTGGCTCAACTTGTACAACTGGGAATAATTTGCTGCAAATCAATGTCCTGTGAAGCAATAGTGCTCTTGATTCCCTGCAGCTTTCAAGGTCAGCAACAGATGTGGCCCGAAGCTCTGCTCCTTGAATCTTGACCTTCACTGAGTGATTCCCTAACGACTTGGGAGGGACATCATAATTAGATAAAATTCTTGCCTATCTTTATTAAAGGGCACCAGATTATACTCTCTGCATGTTTGATGAGAAGTGAAGTGATTGTTTTCCCCACTTCAAATGCTTCTGCATGCCTTTTCATTTATGTTTTATCACTTGCATTCTGAATTCTGATGCTTCTGAAAGCAAGATAAAGGAAAAAACACATCTTCTTCTAAGAAAAAGGAAAAAAAATCCTTTCTTACAAAACCTTGGCTTCTTTTGATGAAAATTCTTTCGAAGATATTCTTAATTTGCTTTTGTATGCTTTGTGTACACCCATCTGAAAAACGGTGGCAGTTTACTTGAGGAAAGTAAATAAAAACAAGTTGAAAGCATTTTAGACAAACTCCAATCACAAATCATTTTAAGGTCTCAATAAAATACACCATATATTGTAATTAAAGATAAAGTCAATTAGATTTATTATTATTATTATCCTTTGAAAATTATTTTGGACATGTATAGGGTTACGGATGAGCTTTTTAAGAAGAGAAGATAAAACATTTATTCTGCTGCAGCCGAAATGCTAATCCTAATGCATATTTTATTTTAGTAAAAAGATTTGCAAAAGCAATTTAGCTCCAGAACACATTGCTGCAGACATTCAACAAGCAGATGTCTTACACAGCATATTATCAGTAGAGCAAGAGGTGAGATGTTTAAGCAGAAAAAAAATGGTGGCCTTATGAAATTAGAGAAAAGAACACAATTGTTTTAGTATAGAAATTTGGTGGAAATTCCTAACCGTGGCAGACACTTTGATAAAAAAATCAGTCTCTATCAATCACTTTCAATTTATATGGTATTCTTTTATATTCAATTTATATTCAATTTTTTGAATTCAATATTTAATGAATATTCTTTTATATTCAATTTATATTGTACTCTTTTGTACTCCCTGTATTATTTTCAACTTGTTTTTCAGTGTCAGATTAATGCATCTCTGGGGCAAATCTGGCACGATTCCTTTTGGAATCTATTCACGATCAATCTCACATCGTATACAGATTAGTGTTTTATTTTTTGCTCTACTTCTTGAAAGTGCTTGGATGTGTTACAAATTCCCAGACCCTTAGAAGCAGAGATATTTCTGATTTATTCTTCTGTTTGCTGTGTTATTAAAAACAAGAATAATATTAAAATTAATAGAAGTTGGCTTCAAGATGGTTGTCTGTAAAATACACAATGTAAAAAAAAAACAAAAACACAACAAAACAAAATGAAACAATACACTCCAACATTTACATTATTTCATTGTTTTTACAATTATTCTTTTTCTGTAAACTCCTATTGTAGGAGACCAAATTCCAAGAGACTGCCTCCAAACTGCAGTTTTACTGTTCTGTCCTGCAGATAACCTAGATTGCAGTCTGTCATAGTTTCTTGCTCTTGTGTCCTAACTACTGTTTGAGCACATAATTATAAATAAATAAACAAATAAACAAATAAATAACAAAGTCAATGTGTCCAAAGAACAGTGCAAAAGCTGTTTCCAGGTCCCTGGGGGACTATGCTTGAGTGCTATGTGGTGGTTTTAATTTGCTGGGCAGCTGAACTCCACCACAACTGCTCTCTCAGTCCCCCTCCTCAGAGAAGGAGGGGAAGAAGAAAAGGAAAGAAACATCTCACGTGTTGAGATAAGAACAATTTAATTAAAGGAAAAAAAATTATTAAGGAAAAATAGTTTTAGTTAAACAATTTAAATAAAGGGGGAAAAAAACGAAAGGGGAAAGTGGAGAAAAACAAACAAAATGAAACAAAACCAAACCAAAACAAACAAACAAACAAAAACAACAAGAAAAAGATGTGTGGAAGTGCAGAGGAAAGGAATTACTCTCTACTTCCCACAAATGAGCAATGCTTGACCATGTCCTTGAAACAGGGCCTCAACACACATAGCCATTGTTTGGGAGGACAGACATTTTCACAACAAGAACCCATTCCTCTCCTCTTCTTCTTTTTTCCACCTTCTATTGCTGAATGTGACATCATATGGTATGGAATATCCCTTTGATTAGTTTAGGTCAGCTGCCCTGGTGATGTTTCTTCCTCACTCTTTGCCTACCCCCAGCCTGCTCACTCTGGGGGTGTTGAAGGGAGTCCTGATGCTGTGCCAGTATTGCTCAGCAGTAGGCACAACACTGGTGTGATACCAATGCTGTTCTACAAGTGCAGAGTACAGCACTTTATGGGCTGCTGCAGGAAAACTTAACTCCATCCCAGACAGACCCAGTACATACATGTATGCTGTTTCTTGTATTTTTGTTTATACCTGGAATTGGCAAGTTTTAAGGGCTTGAATTCCTTTTGCCTCTTACGCCAGGTTTTATCACTGTTTGAACTAGTACTTCTCATTATACTCCGTCTTCTAGTCTTCATGGTTATTTTAACTCATTCACTCCACTACAGTGTATTGACATTAACTCATTCACTCCACTACAGTGTATTGACATTAACAGAGATGTATATCCTTGCCATTAGTTCTTTCTATTACTTTTGATAAAGTTTGATTTTCTTACTTAAGCCGTTGTCTAAGTTACTTCTCCCAGTTAACCTGAGTCTACATATTCATTCATCATATTTCTGATTGTCTCATTAGCCACAGTCCTTTCTTTTGCCTTCAATATCAGGCTACATAATTTAGTAATATGACTCCTGAGAATGTCCAAATTCATGTTTTGGAACTGAAGGCATTCTTCATATTAAGACCCATAAGGGCTTGTTCAAGTTTAAATTTGTATTAATTTGCTGTGTGTGTTATATTAAGATTACTGATCAATAAGAAACCAGCAAAAAGGTTGTGAAGCATAATGCCTTTACTCTGCAATATTAAACCAAGGGTTCCTGGAGAAAACTGATGAATGATTTCTACTCCAAGCTTAAATAAAGAAATGAGGAACTCCTTCAGGATTTCCATGGCTGCAGTTTTATCACTTTCACAAAGTCACCATAAACACATGCTCCGAATCTCTGATCTTTAATGGCTAAATGGCTGAGTACCACAAATGTACAGTAAATATTCTTGACCTAGAATTTCATCTAATTTGGAAAATATTGAAAATAAAGGCAGTTTTGTGTCATAGAATAGGATACAGGTATTTTATAGTTGTCAATTTAAAAAGAATGACTTTGGCAATAGTATAATAATTCTAAAATCCCTGTTTTCCAATAACATTAATGTAAATTTGCTACAACACATTCTCTTTTAAACTCTATTAATACTATAAGTTTTAATTTTAATCTTGTGGTCAGACTTTACTTTATGATGCTAATTAATCTTCTAAAATTACAATAGCCTTTATTTTTCATTATTTACTACTTGAACTTTGACTGTACCATTTTCCACTAGCAACACTGAATTATTGAGAAGATATTTTCATACATGCATTTGTAAAAAGTGCCAAGGAACCCCAACAAACAACATCAACAAGCTGTTTAGCTAAATAGTATCTGTATTATCCTTAAAAAAAAAAAAAAATCCCCAACAACTAGTTCAAGTTGAGTATTGTAGTAGTAAGCAAATGTACCTTTCTAAAAGTAATCTTTATTAATAAGTATCATCACTGTCTCTGTGTTTTTAAAATCTGATTTTTTCTTTCTTTTTTTTTTTTATACTATTGTTGTATAGATATTTTCTTTGTTGTTGTTGTAGTTGCTCCTACTTGTTTAAAAAATCAGTATCTAGCTCCAAAACTCAATGTTATTATCACAAAGAAAAACATAGTATAATGTTTCTAGGTTAGTTGAATATAAAATTCTTAAGTACATGAGAAATATACCTTAGTTAGGATTTTTCTGCTAGGATCCATAGATTTTTAATTTTATTTTTTTATTTTACCCTCCAAAATGCTAAAAGAATTATACTTTCCCCTGTTTAGACTAAAGTTAATTATATAATAACATTACAGATATTAATGTTTTAAATAGGTAGCATTGCATGATTTTATTATTGTACGATTGTAATTCCTATATCCTAATCTATAATTTATATTATGTTTTGAAACTAAATAATGAAAAAGTCTTTGGGGAATAGCTTTAATATTCAATGTTTATGTTTATGTTTAAACAGTTGTCCTTCACTGTAAATTAATATTTTTCTTTGTGAAATATTTATAATCTTGTAATCTTGCATTATTTCTCAAAATATAAATGAGACAACGAAAGCTGCCAGAAGAAAGGAAGAAAACACTGAAACCTCTTTTATTTTTTGTCCTCTTTGGAAATTAAATAAATAAATAAGTAAAAATTTAAATAAGGTATTTTTACAGGTCATATATTTTCAGTGCACTGATTTGTAACACTGTTAAACAACCACTAAAGGCAAAAATCTTGACAGCTTTTAGGTTTCAGATTTTGTAGAGCAGAATAAATTACTCAGTTGAATTATTATGTATGAGAGTAGTGTGTTAATGATGATCTTACACATACATCTGTGTTGTCCTTCTTAGTGAAACAACCTAGCTCTACCTGTGATAGTATCTTTATTCATACAAGATTCAAAACACAGAAAATCTTCAAGGAAAATAGCTGAACAATCAATAAGAAGAAAATAAAATCACAAAAAAAAAATATGAATTTTCTAAAATTACTTAGGTAAATTAGGTAGTGATTACTAGTAATACTGTAAATATCTATAAGTTCACAAACAAAAGCATTAAAATTCACTTGCTTAAACATCTTAGAAATAACACACTAAATAACTTTTCAATGTCCTTCTCCATTCTTTACACTGTATAGCCTCTTTTTGTTGTCTTATCAATGATGAAGAAGCTGACAATCACTACTGAAAGTCCCACATCCAAGATATGTAATGAATTGTGTTGAGAGAGTAAATTCCAAACCCAGAAAACTTTTAGACAAAGACAATATACATAAATAAGTTTTATTTATTTATTTAAAGCATTTTGGAAGACTTAACTACCAGAAAGAGAATAATATTTTTCAGTGTTAGTATAAGCAGCCATTCGCTCATTCATTTTGATTGTCCTTTAGTTGTGATCCTTGTAAGTCTGTTTTCTATGTTGTTTGTTTGTTTGTTTGTTTGTTTGTTTAGGACACAGTCACATTTGCTTACAGTTTTATATAGGAAATATGAATATAAATTAAATAAGGATATAAAAGAACCCCAGAAATATGAAACTGCACAATGCTGAAATTGAGCAATAGCATTTTGCAGACTTTATGAACGATTCACTTCTGTAACAAAACTGCTGAAAATTTTCCCAGTGCTTTGGTTCAGGATTTTACATAATTCTAATCCAAGGAAGTTTAACTGGAAGCAGAAAATTTTCTCTCTCTTCTTAGACAATGTGAAGTGTACAGCCAAATGACTGACATATAGCCCAGCACTGCCCAGACTAATTCTGAACCAGGCACCAGACTTTCCAGACAGCTGACACTGAGACCCAGCAAACACCACATAGCACTTTATGGTGTTCTTAATCCTGATGAGTAAGTATTTTAATTATTATGAAAAGAAAATGAAATGGAAAAGTCATCTAATAGGTTTCATCTACCAGGAATATATATTTTGAGAAATTAAAATATATGTATATATATATATCACTGCCTGGGTTTTAGTGCTTCTTCTGAATTTAACTAGAATGTAAGTGATCTAGAGAGGACCTTGCTCTGTGTTCCTTGGGAATTAACACTCTAACAAGATGATCCACTTGCACAAATACTACCTCCAATTTGCTTTTCAGTCTACACATCCTCAGGAATCTTTTTTATCACTGTTTTTAGGGTCTCAAAGCTCCCCTGAAGAGAGTCAGTCATTTTTTGTCAGAAAACACTGAAACCTCATTTATTTTTCATCTGCTCTGGAAATTAAAATGTTTCCAGGGGACCTTCTGACGGTTCAGCCCCGGTGTTACGAGGCTATCAAAACTAAGAGATTATGTATCTTTTTAAAACATAATTTCAATTTTACTTTTTTTTTCCCTTAGGGGATATCCATTATCACCAAACAGGCAAACAGTTTATTTTGTCTTGCTACAGACCTTTTCAGCTTATACAACATTTAGGGCAGAGTCATCCGTTTTTCAGTATCATTTTGATTCTCTTACAGCTGTACCTTGACACAGGATGTGAAGTATGATATTTACTGCTCAGCAAATGTCTGTTTCAATTCAGCGTGGTTTAGAATTGCACACAGGTTTACAAAAGGAAAGATTTCATGTGCTGTACATGGAAATGTTCTGAATTATTCCAGCAAAATAGCCAGGAAGGAACATAGAAAACAATTTACACTTACAGTTTTATTCTTACTAGTATGTGGGTTTTGCTGCTTTTGTTGTTATTAATTTATTATTTTGTTAGCATTAGTAGAGCACCAGAAGTGATATATCTGATTTATAAGTGAGTAGCAACTCTGTACAGGTGCCAAAAGGGTGTATGATTAAATATACTCTCTTTATTAGAATCATAGAATCATAGAATCATAGAATCATAGAATATCCTGAGTTGGAAGGGACCCTTAAGGATCATCAAGTCCAACTCTTGACACCGCACAGGTCTACCCAAAAGTTCAGACCATGTGCCTAAGTGCACAGTCCGATCTCTTCTTAAATTCAGACAGGCTCGGTGCAGTGACCACTTCCCTGGGGAGCCTGTTCCAGTGTGCAACCACCCTCTCTGCGAAGAACCCCCTCCTGATGTCAAGCCTAAATTTCCCCTGCCTCAGCTTAACCCCGTTCCCGCGGGTCCTGTCACTGGTGTTAATGGAGAAAAGGTCTCCTGCCTCTCGACACCCCCTTACGAGGAAGTTGTAGACTGTGATGAGGTCTCCCCTCAGCCTCCTCTTCTCCAGGCTGAACAGGCCCAGTGACCTCAGCCGTTCTTTGTACGTCTTCCCCTCCAGGCCTTTCACCATCTTCGTAGCCCTCCTCTGGACACTCTCCAACAGTTTCATGTCCTTTTTACACTGTGGTGCCCAGAACTGCACACAGTACTCGAGGTGAGGCCGCACCAGCGCAGAGTAGAGCAGGACAATCACCTCCCTTGACCTACTAGCGATGCCGTGCTTGATGCACCCCAGGACACGGTTGGCCCTCCTGGCTGCCAGGGCACACTGCTGGCTCATATTCAACTTGCTGTCTACCACGACCCCCAGATCCCTCTCTTCTAGGTTGCTCTCCAGCGTCTCATTGCCCAGTCTGTACGTGCAGCCAGGGTTTCCCCGTCCCAGGTGCAGGACCCGGCACTTGCTCTTATTGAACTTCATGCGGTTGGTGATCGCCCAGCTCTCCAACCTATCCAGATCCCTGTGCAAGGCCTTTCCACCCTCATTCGAGTCCACAACTCCTCCAAGTTTGGTGTCATCAGCAAACTTGCTCAAAATACCTTCTATTCCTACATCCAGATCGTTTATAAAAATATTGAAAAGTACCGGCCCTAAAATGGAGCCTTGAGGGACCCCACTGGTGACCGCCCGCCAGCCTGACGCAGCCCCATTTACCATAACCCTTTGGGCCCTGCCCGTTAGCCAATTGCTCACCCATCGTATGATGTTTTTATTAGCTGTATGGTGGACATTTTGTCCAGTAGGATCCTATGGGAAACCATGTCAAAAGCCCTGCTGAAGTCCAAAAAAATCACATCAGCTGGTTTCCCTTGGTCCACCATACGGGTGATCTTATCATAAAAGGAAATCAGGTTAGTTAGGCAGGACCTACCCTTCACAAACCCATGCTGGCTGGGACCAATGACTGCTTTGTCCCCCAGGTGCGCCTCAATAAGTTCAAGAACCATCTTCTCCATGATTTTACCAGGCACTGAAGTGAGACTGACAGGCCTGTAATTGCTAGGGTCTTCTTTCTGACCTTTCTTGAAAATCGGCACAACATTTGCCAGCTTCCAGTCTACCGGGACCTCTCCAAATTCCCAGGATCGTTGAAAAATAATTGAGAGAGGTTCCGCGATGACGTCCGCCAGCTCTTTCAGCACCCAGGGATGAATCCCATCCGGACCCATGGACTTGTAGGGATCCAGGTGGAGTAGCAAATCCTGCACACGTTCAGGGTCGGTTGGGAGTTTGTCATCCCCACCGTCCTGGTCCTCCAGCTCAGGGCACCCTGGGTCCCGAAGCCCATCATCGGCATTGAAGACAGAGGCAAAGAAGGCGTTAAGTGTCTCTGCTTTGCCTATGTCATTGTCTGTGAGGAGACCTTCCCTATCAAGGAGCGGCCCTATGTATTCTTTAGTTCTCGTTTTTCCGTTCACATATCTAAAAAAAACCTTTTCATTTTCTCTCACAGACACAGCCAGCTTCAACTCTAGGTGTGCTTTGGCCACACGAACTTTCTCCCTACAAACACGAACAGCATCCCTGTATTCTTTCCATGACACCTGGCCCTCCTTCCAGTAGCGAAACACTCTCTGTTTCCGCCTAATCTCCATTAGAATGTTCCTGGTCAGCCACACTGGCCTCCTGCCCCGCCTTCCTGACTTGCGATATTTAGGAATTGCCTTATCTTGTGCTTCTAGGAGGCATCGCTTAAAGAATGACCAGCACTGGTGGACATCGAGGCCTTCAAGAGCAGTTTCCCAGGGGACCTTGCTGACTAGTTCCCTGAGCAGCCTGAAGTCCGCTTTCCCCATATCTAGGGATGAGGTTTTGGTGGCACTTTTCCTTCTGTCACCGTAAATTTTGAACTCAACCACTTCATGGTCGCTATGACCAAGGCGGCCACCAATCACCACATCTCCCACCAGACCCTCTCTGTTTTCTAGCAACAGGTCTAGCAGGGCACCTTTCCTAGTTGGCTCCTTTAGCACCTGCACCAAGAAGTTATCATCTAGGTGCTTCATGAACCTCCTGGACTTGCTCATGTCAACAGTGTGGCACTCCCAGTTAACGTCTGGCAAGTTGAAGTCCCCCATAAGGACAAGGGGAGTTAATCGCGAGGCCTCTCTTAGTTCTGTAAAGAATAATTTATCGGCGCTATCGTCCTGGCCAGGCGGTCTGTAATAGACTCCCACAACGACAACCCCTTTATTCATTCGTCCCTTGATCCTTACCCAGAGGCTCTCAACTTTGCCATTGCCGACCTGAAGTTGCACACAGTCCAGCCCCTGCTTCACATACATCGCCACCCCACCACCTCGCCTACCCTGCCTGTCCCTCCTGAAGAGCCTGTAACCATCTATCGCAACACCCCAGTCACAGGACTCATCCCACCAGGTTTCGCTTATGCCGATGATGTCGTAGTTGCGGGACTAGGCCAGGACTTCTAGCTCATCCATTTTATTCCTCATACTGCGTGCGTTCGTGTAGAAGCACTTCAGGTGCATCTCCTTACACTCAGCACCTTGTGGATCTGACCGAAGGACCTCACTGGCATACAGCCCCTCTGATTCTAGCGTACCATCCCTTAGGTCTTCACTGGCGTGCCTGGTTTTAGCCCCTTCCCCCTTTGACTCTAGTTTAAAGCCCTATCTATCAGCCCTGCCAACTCCTGACCAAAGATCCTTACCCCTCTCCGAGATAGACTTCCCAAAAGAATGTGCACAAATTTGAGTGTAGTACCTCACGTCCATGTATTAACAGTGTTTAGAGTGAATTTTACTACCTTAACCTGGTTAGCTGTTTACAGAATTGAAACAGACATTTGCTGAGCAGTACGTATCATACTTCACATCCTGCATCAAGGTACAGCTGTAAGAGAATCTAAACAGCTAACCAGGTTAGCTGTTTACAGCTAACCAGGTTTAAACACAGTAAAATATGTGATAAGTTGATCAATAGGATATGGCAAAAGTTCATGTATGAAGTATTGTAGATGTAGTATATCTAAATATATCTCAGTATATACAGTATATCTCTGCCTGCCAAAGCATCATGTGTATAACTGATTTATCGGCTTTTTTTTTTTTTTTTTTTTCCTATCTCGCAGATGAAAGCTAAGCCTGGAAAAGACAGATGTTTGAGCTGACTTTCACCCTATGAAATCTAATGGTTCAGGTTAATAACTTGGTCTGTGTTTGTGAAAGAAAATTGAAGCCATTCTTTCACTTGTTTTCAATACAAACTGCAAAAGGAAAGGTATTATAAACAATGAACAATCTAGTCCCCCAATGCACTGCAATTCCAACTCGGAATTTCAACGTGACCTTAAATAAAGCCCACTATTCACTAGTTTTAGAAAACTGTAATGATGCTGGTAAGAAAACATCAAAGACAGTTAAGCCTGCTTTGGTAATAATGAAAGAGAAGTACTGATACAACTTTTCAAAAGCTACAGTCTTCAGAAGACTTGGCTAAAAACTGACAGCAGCTGCAATTTAATGTTTCTCCTTTAGTGAAACAACGCGTACAGGATGGGAAGTGTCAAGTGGAAGGGGAGAGCTCTCATTTTCTGAGAACTGCAAAGGTAGCTTAGGAAATACTTGCAATCCCTACACAGCACTAATCACTTTGTCTTATTGGAAGTGACACTGTTTCCCAGACACTAGAAAAGTGAATTTTTCTGCTTCCTAAAAAATACCTACCTTTACAGTTTGTCTTTTTTTTTTTTTTTTTTTTTTTTTTTTTAAATGACTTCTCACTAAGTGAATCCATCTAGTTGAATATAGAAGCCAAAGTGTATGTGTGTGTTCGCACTTATAGGTCCAGCTAACCTAGCAAGCAAACAGTCAAAACAACTCAACCAACAAACCTCTATAAAGCACATTATATATGAGGTCTGACATGAAATGATAAGATTTGCTTATGGTCAGGGTATTTTCCCTTTCAAATGGCAAGCTGAGCTTAAACTTACACGGCATGGTTTACAATCACTGTTCAATTTAATCTAAATCAAACTGTTACCATGGAAAACATTTTCTTTATTGAATCTAGACGTAACTCCCTTGGTGTTTGACATGAATGTTTATTCAGCACTGGTCCAAAATATGTTAAGAGAAAGTTTGCACACAGCTATTTATGTTTCTATTAGTGCTAATGAGAACACTTTGTGTAAATTCCCATGCATCCACATGAAATATTCTACTGTATGTCTTCTACAGAAAAGGAAAGAACCCCTAAATACATAACAGAATTTTAGCTTACCCAGAGGGAACTGTAGTGGCTACAAAAGCATTTTTTGCATTAAGGGGGGGGAGGGGGGGCGGAGGGTAACCAGGGGGTAGAAATAAAAACATACCACAGAAACTCAGCTGAACAGTGCTATTAAAAATATATATATATTGCTTTGTTTTGTTTAGATTTATAACTGAAAATAGAAATGTTCTTCTCTTGAGCTCCAGATACTTTTTAATGTATCTTAACAAGCACATTTTTGTTCTTTATTTATTGATTTTATAAGACAACAACCCTGCAGAAAAAGAAAGAAAATAATTGTACACATGTATTTGCCAACATGTTATCTTAACAGCATTCACTCATCTCTGTGTAGTGTAAGCTCCTGTTCTATAGCTATGGATAGTTTGGTGCTTTTTCTTATTAATTTTTCATCTAAACACATTATTTCTTTAACCATGTCATTCTAGCTCTATGGCATTTTTATTTATTTATTTATTTATTTTTGAAAGAGATTGCCTGCTTTGTTTTAACATAAATTAGATTTTATTTATTTATTTATTTATTTATTCTACCATTTTAATGGCTGAAAGAGTATCCCTTCATTCTTCCCTTTCCCTTTTGTATAACAACTCATGATAACTTGACTTCTCCTTACACTCAGAAGTGTCACAGGTTTGCAGGTAAAAATTTTAGGGCTACCCCTCTTTTGGCCAAATATTGGGGATCAGGGAGACTTCAGGTGTGACCCATGTGGTGGAGGCCTATGTCAGTCCCAACTGATTCCAGTCCTGTCTGACACTAGTGTGAGCAGCCCAGCAACTACCAAAACTGCAGCCTGAAAGGGGAGCCCCCAGTGTCCCAGCTCAGACATCTTTAAGGAATTATAGTAGTTTTGAGGGGCTGAACCCAGTTGAGGAAATAGAGCTGCAGAAAGAGGAAGAAAAAGAGATATATGAATAAGAGACAAAGGAAGGGGTCATTGCAGACATGACTGGGGACATAGAAGGATGTACTGCAGACAGAAAAGGAGCAATGTCCGTGGATGATCCACAATGAGGCAAAGTCACCCCTTAGGTCAAGGCACTCCATAGGTCACCCACGCCAGATTGGGGACTGAAGTTGAGCCTGGGGTACAGGAAGGAAAATTGCTTCCCTAATTTTTTTGTTTGACTGTTTTTCTTCTTTTCTCAATGCATGAATCCCTAATGAAATATTTATTTTAGTTGATAGTAAATTAAATTAAGTAAAATTCCATGAGTTGAGACTGTTTGGCCTGAAACAACCTGAACATTATGAACAACAGAGCAGAAATGTTGTGGTTATCATGGCTCTCTATCAGCTAGAACAGAGCAGCAAAAGTATCATGAAAAGGATCTGCTTTACTCTGGATTCTTCACCTGTAGGCCTATTTTTCCATCACTGAAAATAAGACAGGTAAATGCTTTGCAGAATGGCTTTGCAACTGTTGTTGATTCTCAGGAGTGCTTCAGCCTCACTTGACAAAGAGGTAGCCTGCATATGCAAAGCTGTGCTCATTCAGACATTGCAGTCCTAACTTTTGACAACAACCCCTGATGTATTTCTGCTGTACTCAGTTATAAAAGTAATTTGTCTAGACAAATCTTGGTTTTGTTTTCTGCTGTTGTTTGTTTGTTTGTTTTCTGTTCATTTAATAAATGAAGGGAAGAAACCTTTTTTGTGTGTGTTTTAAGATTCTTAAAAGAAGACTTATGTGCTGACAATGAGAAATCCTTGTGATCTTTGAATCTTTTTTCAGGCAATATTTTTCAAGTCTGGAGACTTCCCCTACCTCCTGCTCTATTTACAGTTCCTCATACAACTTTTAACTAGTTAACTGTAACCATTTAACAACCTTCATAAGCATAAACCATTATAAAGAATTAAAAATTATTTCTATTTATACATTTTATTTTTTCTCATATAATTTTAATTAAAAAAGGCACTTAAAATATCCAAACATTAAATGTGTTGATTAATTTCTGCTCTGAATATATATATATATATAAATCTATATAAAAAGTTAAGAGGATCTTAACTTTTATATATACATTCTTTATAATATCATAGAATAATATCATTCTTCATAATATCAAAGAATATCATTCAATATACATGTACATATACTATGAAGAAAGAACATTGTAAATCAAGGTTTCATTGAATATGAGAAATCATCAAGTGGTAGAAAAATCACACAAGCATTGTCAGTGTTGAGCTTTCAGTCTTCCACTGTTAAGTAAATGAATAGATGTTATCTGAAAATTACAAACTTGCCAAGTCATAGTAAACACAAGCAGAATACAAAAATCATTATATTGATACTTATAATGATAATCCCATCAAGGACTACAAGCTTTACAGAAGTTATAAGCAGCAAAGTAGGGAAAAGGGTATTGATTGGCCTTTACATTAAGAAATTAATAGATTAAAAAGAGTTGCCTCTGAGAAACAACCACAGAGAGGTTGAGAGCTTGTGGGTAAAATTTAAGGACTAAAACAATAAAGGACACCCACAGCCTGCCAGATGTT